>NC_056713.1:7570232-7580232 GCF_018831695.1 Puntigrus tetrazona
TTAGAATTTAAAACAGCGGCTTCTATGTGAAGATCTGTTGAACTTCCTTTTATTTCTGTGACGCACAGATGAATTTTCAGCATCATTACTCCTTTATGAAAAAACAATTCTGATGGTCAAGAAACATTTATTATTATTATTATTATTATTATTATTATTATTATTATTATCGATGTTAAAGACAGATGAGCTGCCAAATATTTTTGATCCATTTTCTTTTTCAGGATTAACAGATGAATGAAAAGTTCCAATTTAAAATAGCATTTATTTAATATATATATATACGTTATAAATGCTATGTACTGATTATTTTAATGCATCTTTAGTTAATATGAGTATAAATTAATTTTCCCCAATCTTTTGAATGGTGATTGTTTTCTAAGCTGCAAAAACTATTCAACATCGATAATAATCAGAAATGTTTCTTGAGCAGCATTAGAATCATTTCCATCTCATCTTTAAATACTCAAAATGTATATACTACTCAAAAAGTGAATAACACCAACGACAGACAATAATTCATATCTGATGTGCATATAGACACTCTTCTCTAAGATCACAATCATTTTTAGGGACCTCAAGTGGCTTTATACGTTTATACGCTTTATATAGATTTCTGCAGACAGCATGTAGCATGGAGAGCCCCGCCGGAGTGCTGTTGTAGGTTGAGCGTGGAAAGCTGTCTGGAGAAGGCTTTGAAGGCATCTAAGAAGCATCTAAGAGCTCTCTCAGCATGGACACACATATCAGTCCCCTGCAGTCCTGCTGAAACCGGCCCAGTAGCATTATCTTTAACATCACGTGACGTTTTCCTCACAGAAATAAACTCTATTTCACGGGAGATTCACACAGAAAACCTCTGTTTTTAATTGCGATTATATTTCATAAATGTACTGAAAAGGTAAAACGTAAAAAAACAATTCCAAGGTTTCGAATGATTTCGGTGGTGTATATTTGCTCTTCCTTTATACACGACACGTCATGCCATGATCTCCCAGGCATCGGTGGAAAAAGACGCATCGAACTCTCAGTTGTGTTTCCTGCGGTGTTTTATGGGGTTTGGCAGATGCTCCTGTTCCCTTCGTTCTGTGACAGTGAACACCTCCACGTGATACGGTTAACCAGAACATTACTAGTTCTCACGTCCTGGTCCTCATCAGGGGACTCCTCTCTGGATCTGAACCATAGAGCTGAGGAGTTTCTTCAGGAGACCGTCTGATGTGCGTCTCTCAGCTAATCAAACTTTACCCTTATCACGTTTAATGATGTTCACCTGTTTGGCGAAACATTATTCTAATATTAATCATTTAGGACATCGGGGTGTACTTTTTTTGGTTGATTTATACAAAGCAGATGTTTTTCATTACTCGTCTATTTGGTATTTTTCAAATAACGGCCGAAAGTGTCAACGAAGACGAGGCTTTTTACGGGCTGTGCTGATTGGACGTCACCGTACTTTTGCGCGAGACATTTTTGTGATGTTTTCCTGCACAAAGGGCTTTAAACATCATCCGATCTTCATCGATGGACAGTTCACCCCCCCCCAAAAAAAAGATTCTCTATAAAGTTGTTGCAAACCAAACAGTTGCTGGCAGCCATCGACTTCTATAGTATTTTTTTTCCCATGGAAGTCAATGGCTGCCAGTGTTTCTCAGAGTAGGCTTTTTTTATGTTCAACAGGAGAAAGAAACTCATACATGTTCAGAGCAGATGAGTGAATGATTTCTTTTCAGAGTCACTGATAAACCCTTACAACTCGTGTGAACGTAATTTAAACTTAAATGACATTTTAACATAAAACCGTGTTTGCTAAATAAGCTTTTTGGACTGCTTCACTTTCTCTCAAAGAAAGACAGAGTTTTTCTAAACCTGTTCAGGACAGAAGAAAACAGAGAACTTGACCAGAAGCGTAAGTTTGGACTGGGAAACACATATCTTCACTGTAAAACATGATCTGATTCGTCAAGACCTGTGTGCTTTTAGCTTGTTTCGTGTGCAGTCAAGACCTTAATCTAAATCCTAACTTTTTATAGGTTATATGTAATTCAACTCTCAAAGTTGTTTAATGGACTTTAAAGTAAAGCGAGGTTGATTTTGATTGACAAAGCTACAAAGTAATTTTAAGATAACTAAGTTGATTATATTGACAAACGCAAAGTTTTTAAGATAACGACAGCGTAACAACGACGACTTGATCCTGGAAGTGTTTCAGAATTATTAAATGCTAAAATGCGTACAGATAAATAACTGAATCACAGAGAAACACATTCATAAATTCAACAAAAAACTGATCTACAGCAGGCCAAAGAACGCTGGAAATAATCACAGGGGTTTATCTTCACTAAGGTCATCTCCTTCTTACTTTTTTATAATCTGAAGAACTTTCTTTTGTCACGAAGAAGGAAAGGTTCTTCAGATGCCAAAGTTCTTTAGGTTCTTCTGTGGCAACTGAAGCATCTTTAAGAGTATATATGTACTAATATTTATTGTGTGTATGTCTTGGCTCTGTAAACATTTGTGTGAATGTTTGAAATCCACTTTTGCAGCGTAACACGGGTCTAGTCTAGTTTTCTGACCGCTCTCAGACAGATGCTGCCTTGTGTTTCATCTTCAGATGTCAAAGTTACACAACCTTGCTTTTTTTTAATAATTGGTAACGATTTAAAATGAGGTGTCACTTGTTAACATTAGTTACTATATTAACTAACATGAACAAACAATGAACGGTGCATTTAATACACTGTTTATTGAACGAAAACACAGTTCAGGGTGCATTGACTTTAATAATGCATCAGTAAATGCTGAAATCAACATTATTACAATGAATAAATATCAGTATTGCTCATTCTTAGTTCATGTTGTTAACTGATGGACCTTATTGTAAAGTGCTGTTTTTGTGAATCTTGAATTTCAAGCATCAAAAGCCGAAGAAAACTTCAGCAGTATGACGAGAATAACACAGGGTTAGTTACGGTCAGTCGTGAAAATGTTCCAGCTGCTTTTGTCAGCAACAACTTGACCAAGACTCACTAGTTAGAGAGACCTGACAGACTGATCTCACACCATTTAAAGACAGAGAAGACATCTTAGCAGGCGCAAAAAAAAGTGCATTGCCTGCTGATGAGTGATGAAACACTTCTGCTGACTCTTAAAGTGAATCTGACACTCGCTGGGGATTCCTGACTTTGACCGGATCACACCTAGAGGTTTAGTCCTCTCGGCTCACCCGGATCTGCTCGGGTTTGGATCATCTTGTTCTCCTGAGGTAGATGTTTCCAGACGCTCTCTTCTAAGGCTAGGATTTGTTAGTTATTTCTGTCTGAGTCCAGATGCGACCGACTGATGTGATGTGGGTGACCGTGTGTGACATTTGTCCTGATTTCTGTACGTCTTTGATTCGAAGTGCTTTGAGAGCGTTTTGAAACCATAAGGAACCGATGTCATACACTCAAGACAAAACCTAGATATTTTATTGGTTATAGACGTCCTGTTTGGGTAAAATGTGGTAACCCTAACACCATTTTTCACGCCAAGATCTCATTTTCCATTCATGAGTCATATCTGGGGAGAAAGTACTCTGTGCATCATCTTCATCATCTTCATCATCCTCACGGTTTACTGACTGAGGACGTCCTGTGTGTAGAGTCCATACCTCTTTCCCTTGTCGTTTAATTTAACGTGGTCTACTGCTGACTTTAGTTTTTATACGAATCCTTTACGCTAACTAACGGAGGAATGAGTTCTGAACATTCTGGCCTTTTGTAATAAAGTGATGACCTGCACATTAAACTTTATATTTCTGTGAATAAAGTGAACGAAGAACCACAACGAACGCTGTTCAAGTCTGAAGATTACAGATTCGCTCGTCTGTGAAAAGTAAAGTTTGCTTAAATAAATAAATATATATATAAAAATTAAATACATTCACACCAGTGTTTCCTAGACGAAACAAAAACCCATGACATTGTATATTATAGGTAAAATATTGATTTATATATAGCTTTTTTCAACATCGGCAACACATAAGCTGAATAAATATAGCTTTTATTTACACTATCAGTCAAAACCTTTTTTTTTTTACAGAAGTCTCTTCTCACCAAGAATTAATTTATTTGATCCAAAGTACAGCAAAAACAGTAAAATTGTGAAATATTTATCATTAGTCCAGTCTCCAATCCTTCAGAAATCATGCTAATATGCTCATTTGCTTCTCAAGGATTATTATTATTGTTGTTATTAATTTTTTTCAGCATTTATCCGAAATAAAGTTCAATAAAAGCTTTTTTCTAGCTTTGAAATCATTTTTTCATATATTCTAACAGGAAGCGGTCATTTTCGGATCGAATAGATTCAGACTTGCTGAGCAGAAGAGATATTTCAGTTATTTAAAATAACTGGTAATGTATATTAAATTACATTTTTATTCAATCAACTGAATAAATTAAAGTGTGACGGAAAAGGGGAGCAGCGACGGCCTTCTTCTCGGTTATCAGTCTCTTGGTTCAGGACCTCAGGCTGAAGAGAAGGCCGGCTCCGAAGAGCAGCAGGAACACGACGGTCACGTCGTTCATCTTCTCCCGTGTCCAGACTCGGAGTCTGCGCTGCTGCAGCTCGCGCATCTGCTCGCGCGCGCGCCGCGTCTGCGCCTCTCTCCGCAGCTGCTCGCCGTAATGCGCCTGATAGAACGCGTCGAAGTCGAAGCGAGCTCGAGGAGGAGGAGGCGGCGGCGTCGTGGCGCGCGAGGACGGCGGTCTCCCGGCGCTCCGGTCGAGTGTCCCGCGGTCGTAGCTCCTCCGGAGGACGCTGTCGCCGAGCACGCCGTAGGCTTCGGCGACGAGCGCGAAACGCCGCGCCGCGTCCTCGCTCCGGTTCCGGTCCGGGTGATGGATGAAGGACTGTTTGTAATAGGCGCTCTTGATCTGCGCGGGCGTGGCGTTCGGTGACACCCGCAGGATGTCGTAGTAGGCGGTCGGGCTCCGGAGCGGAGGGTCGGGGCTGTCCTTGCGCGGCCCGGTGCAGTACCCTCGCTCTCGCGGCGGTCTGCTCTCTCCGTGGGTGCTGTCGGAACCGGCGGGGCTCGCAGACTCATCCGCCGCGGACAGGTGACGATGATAACGTCTCCGTGGTGTTATAACGACAGAGAGTTTGCGCGCTCCGCTCCTCAAACAGCCGCTGACCTCCGCCATGCCCGTCCGCAAACCCCATATCCGGTAAACAAAGACATGAACCAATCAGAGACGACCCGCACAGGAAACGGCGTTTCATTGGCCGATGAGATGTATTACTGTTATTGTAGTTTTTGAGAAATAGAATTCAATACGGAACATAAAACATATGAGGGAATACAGAGGAGAGAAAAAAAATATATATATTTATAATAATAGTCTTTTTTAGGTGTCCAGATACAGAAAACCAACAATTATAATTAAATAGCACTGCATAGCCTTCACTGTAGAAATTAAACATACAGTCAATCCGAAATGTATTCAGACATCTCCAACTTTTTGCAGTTTATCACGGTTTATTTGAAAATATGACAAGAACTTAGAGTTAAAATGTGTCTGAACAAATTCATCTTGTATGTAATGGATTACAATCAACCAAGAATTCTGACAACTGTTAGTATGACAGTGTAATAAAACGCTATCAATATTTTATTGAACAATTACCAAGCAAAGGGAGCATAAAAAGGTTGCATTAGCAATTACAAAGTAATTCAGTCAAGAGCAGTGAGTGATTTTCTTGAACTTTCTTGGATTAACATAAACGTGGACACCAACAGCAGCTGGTAAATTAGACGCGGTCACTTTAAGAGACATCGCATTCAATGTAATGCTGCACATTACTTTCAAATAAATACATTTTAACATTTTTCAACAGCTTTCTTTTTTCAAAGGGCCTCTATATAAACATGTTTCACTCAACAACATCATAAAACCGGTTCCCTATCAAGGAACTTCTCTTGATCAGAATGCATCAGATACCAGTTCTTAAATTGAATACATGATACTTTAGAATATAAACCTCTCTATAGAGACGAAACGCGATGAGATTTGACGTCTCTGAGCGCCGCCTGCCGGACCCGAGTCGACGCCCGTCGCATGTAGATGACGTCATCTACGCCGGACACACACACGCACGCGCACGCACACTTTCCTCCATGTGTTGCTCCGGCAGTGTTGTGATCTAGTTAGTGGTTGTAGGTTAATTCTCCGCGAGTATCACCATGTCTTCGAGCTGTCGCAGACCCGAGCATATGGCACCTCCGGAGGTGGTGAGTTGAGATCTGCATTTATGATTTATGATTTATGATTGAACATGGACGCAACATACAAAACACACACGACACAACAACGGCGAGCTCGTGTCAGCAGGACTTATTATTTAGAACAGTGTCAGAGCTGTCCTAAAAAAAAGCTTTAGGACAGTAAAGAACTTTAAAAAGAGGACTGTGAAAAAAATACATATCTCTAATTACAAACTAAACATAAGAGTCCTCAAAAAGGACACTGTTTCAGTCATATTTGAGTAGTTTCTGTGACACACTACTAATAAACACTGATTTTTCACCAGCAGCTATCTTTGCTGTACAGTGTGATGCTAAATGATCCACTGATTAATAATTCTAAACAAATAACTGCATCCTGAACTGATCTGGATCTCAAACTCTAAAGAGCGAATGAGGAATGGGTTTATTATTCATTAAAGGTTTATTGCCAGCTAAATCCCACAAAATACAGAGATATGATTTTTGTTGAAGTGTCATAATGTAAAACATCGCCCGGTCTGTGACCAGACTCTACAAAACAACACATTAATAGTATCTTTTGTTGTTTTAATCTACAAAGTCTGAAACAAACAGCTTAGTTAGTTTCTTTTTCTTAAGGAGGACTAAATAAATTGTGTTGCAAGCCAAACTGTTCAGCTCCATGACTGAATATACATCATTCCGCAGAGAAAGGTCATCATTTTATTTTAGTTTATTACAAAGTTCAGAGCCGAAGTGGGAGATGACAGCAACGCAACATCTTCTTCCAGATATCCCTGGAGCCGATTAAAAGTTAATGAGCCTCGACCGTTTTTCATGTCTTTAAGGCACTTTGTTTTATGCAGTTGTTTTAATATCAGGAAACCAGTTTCGGCATCTTTTGTTTTTAAGTGCACTACTGATCAGCTACGAGCAAAGTGACCCACACTTGATCTCAAGCCCTGAAAATGGGTCAAATGTAAAAAATCTCTTACTGAAGCATCCCCGTATCTCTGGAACAAAATCATATAGAGCCCTAGAATAGAACTAACATGTCTTTAAGACTTCTTGAGATGTGGAAACTTAAAAAACATCCCTGTTTTGGACTGTGACATGTTGGTGTTTTTTGCGTCATTTAAATATACGCTTTTTTTCTGATGCTGTGGTTTTTATTTTCAGTTCTATAATGAAGAAGAGGCCAAGAAATACTCCCAAAAGTAAGTGTGTTGTTATGTACAGCATTGAGTCCGGTTCGGTGCTGAGACTGTTCATGCGGTTAGGATCTCATCATTCGTGACCCCGGGGTCATCGCTGTTTTAGAAGCTGAGGTTTATACACACTGTCTGAAAGCTTTCAGTCGATGTGTGGTTTGTTAGGAGACGGAGAACTGAGGGTGAAAAAGATTTAAGGTTGTCCAGATGTTGATCACGTGTTTATGTATCATATCATTAAAGCATTATTTTTACTTGGTGTCCTAATGGCCATTGCTACATATATATAAATGCATGAGACGTATTGACACAAGATGGATTCAAGTATATGCAATTTATAAAGCTTGTGTGTGTCTGTGTGTCTGTGTGTGTGTCTGTGTGTGTCTGTGTGTGTGTGTGTGTGTGTGTGTGTGTCTGTGTGTGTCTGTGTGTGTCTGTGTGTGTCTGTGTGTGTCTGTGTGTGTCTGTGTGTGTGTGTGTGTCTGTGTGTGTGTGTGTGTCTGTGTGTGTGTGTGTGTGTGTGTGTGTGTGTGTGTGTGTGTGTGTGTGTGTGTGTGTGTGTGTGTGTGTCTGTGTGTCTGTGTGTGTGTGTGCGTGTCTCTGTCTGTGTCTGTGTGTGTCTGTGTGTGTCTGTCTGTCTGCGTGTGTCTCTCTGTGTGTCTGTGTGTGTCTGTGTGTGTGTGTGTCTCTCTGTGTGCGTGTGTGTCTGTGTGTGTGTGTGTGTGTGTGTGTGTGTGTGTGTGTGTGTGTGTGTCTGTGTGTGTGTGTGTCTGTGTGTGTCTGTGTGTGTGTGTCTGTGTGTCTCTGTCTGTCTGTGTCTGTGTGTGTGTGTGTGTGTGTGTCTGTGTGTGTGTGCGTGCGTGCGTGTGTGTGTGCGTGTCTCTGTCTGTCTGTGTGTGTGTGTGTGTGTGTGTGTCTGTGTGTGTGTGTGTTCCCTGCAGCTCCCGGATGATAGAGATCCAGACTCAGATGTCGGAGCGAGCCGTGGAGCTGCTCAGTCTCCCCGAGGATCAGTCCTGTTATCTGCTGGACGTGGGGTGAGCTCTGGTCTGCTGCTGTTCCTCTGTATGAACCTGTGTCCCGCTCTCAGGCTCCTAATCCCACGTTCACCTGCTTCTATCCGTCAGCTGTGGCTCTGGACTCAGTGGAGATCATTTAACAGAAGCCGGACACTACTGGGTGGGAGTGGACATCAGCACAGCCATGCTGGGTGAATAAACCCCACACACACTCCACACAAGACGATTCAAAACTGGAAACAGTGCTGTTTTTTTATGCTTGGGGAGACTTTTTTTCGATTTTGGGTTTTTTCGTGAAATAGGGTTAAAACTCATATTTTTTCAGTTGAATGATTGAATTAATTGCAGATGTGTTTGTATTACTGGTTTTCTGGGATGTTGTATGAAACATTATCTAATTAATTATGCACTAATTATGAACATCAGATAAAGCCAGCTTCTTCATTAAAGTTAAAGATTTTTCTTTCATCACTCATAAGTCTGAAGAGAAGCCTGTGACTTTATATCTCACAATTCTCACATTTTAACTTACAATCGTGTGATTTAAAGTCATAATTGCGAGTTATAAAGTTTGAGAAAAAGACTATGTTCTCAGAATTCTGACTTTATAACTGAATTCTGAATAAGTTAGAATTGCGATATAAAAGTTGCAATAAAAAAAAATATATATATATATATATATATATATATATATATATATATATATATATATATATATATATATATATATATATAATTTTTTTTTTAATTCAGTGGTGGAAAAAACATTTGTGGGGAATAAAAATGTTAACAGAAAGAAATAAGACAGATTTGGAGTATATAAATGCTTCTGAAGTGGAGAAAAAACTTAAAAGATACTGTTTTCAGTATATTAAAATGATTTCTGAAGAATCATGCAACACTTTAAACTGGAGTATTGAAGCTTTCCATCACAGGAATCATTTATTAATGTGTATTAAAGTAGAAATTTATTTTAAATTGCCATAATATTTTACTGTATGTTTTTTTTCTGTATTTTGATCAAATAAACGCAGCCTTGATGAGCAAAAGAGACTTTTTCACACACACAAAAATAAATAAATAAAAATAAATTAATGGTCTGAAAAAAAATGCTTTAAGCCAAAAGTCACAAAAACGCTTATTAAGTAGAGTATATGATTAGCATCTTAAACCTATGAGTGCGTGACTGTATGGATTGTGCTCCTGGCCAGACGTTGCCTTGCAGCGAGACGTGGAGGGAGATCTTCTGCTGGGAGACATGGGACAGGGGCTGCCCTTCAGACCGGGCACGTTCGACGGCTGTGTCAGGTATGAGCTCGAGAGGCGGGGGGAAGCTGAAGGTCTGACGGGAGCGAGTGTGTTAAATGTGTCCGCGTCTGTCAGTATTTCAGCTCTGCAGTGGTTGTGTAACGCGGATAAGAAAACACACAGCCCTCCGAGGAGACTGTACCGCTTCTTCAGCACGCTCTACTCCTCTCTGGTGAGTTGATCTCAGCTTCACGGCTCTGTCTCTGACCTTCGCT
>NC_056713.1:7582732-7777732 GCF_018831695.1 Puntigrus tetrazona
GTCAATGTCTCCTGCTCTTCTGTAGAAAGTGCTAAATAATCTCCTTCTGTGTTTCTCCTGTGATTTCTGTTCAAGTACACTTATTAGTAATAGTGTTTATTGGGTATCTGAGGGCATATGACTCTTGCCATTAAATTAGTTGCATACAGTTTTAAAATATATTGCCGTACTTCAGTATAAATATCTGCCACACACTTTGCCTACTGCTAAAGATACTATTTAGTGTGAGCTGTAAGTAGATTAATTATGAGTGCAGTATGCAGTATGGACCTTACCCAAGCATTCCAGACAAGTCAAGTTTTAAATAGGAAAAAAAACGGAAACTCTGGTCATTTTTGAGCAAGATGCTAACGGTCTAATCAGATTCAATGATCTATGCTAAGCTGCAGCTGAAAGTGCTATCTCCAGACCCAGAGGTTGGCTGAACAGGATTTGGGAAATGCATGCTATTCTTGCAGCTCCCTCTTCTAAATGTAAGCATTTGGATGATGGCTGGGGGTCTTTTATGTGCTAATGACATTATTTAGGAGCTGTAAGCATTCGGTCACTTGTGATTTATAGCCTGCACATCTAAAGAAGACCAGCACATGCCTCTTCTGGGTGAATGTTCATTCTATGAATGACTCGTACGCGTATTTGAGAAATGATAATACAATCAAATTTTGGATGATTCTAAACGAGGCCCTGGATGTTAATGGAGAAGCAGCTGATTTAATGCTGATCGTTGTACAGTACAGTAAATAGTATGTAAAATATTCTTATTTGCTTGCAACTGAGGCTGACATTTGAGCATCTACTTTGATGCTATTGTGATGACGTGGCTGTTGTCATTATTTATTGATTGATTTTATTATTTGGCACTGCCAGCAATGCTTTCATTTTTATTCCTGCCCAAAGCAATGCTTGTTTTAGTGAGTTTATATTGGCTCGCTCCCAGCTGACTGACACACTTCTTGCTCCAGTGCTTTCCAGCAGGTCCTCTGTGGCATAGCTCAAGTGTTCACGCGGGCGTTTGGTTTATCCTCTCGTTGGAGCCTCTCTGAATCGTATTGCAACTCTTCCCTCACTTCTTTTTTCAGGTGGGTGCTGTAACGCAGCTGGATTTCATCACGACCCAAATGCCAGACGCACAACTTCATACGATGCATTGGTTTAAAAAAGCGTGCATTGGATGCAAGTTGGCATTTGTACAGTCGTGCATTTTTGCATCGGTCGTTTTTTATTTATTTGATCATTGTTAGTATATGCGCTATGACTAATAATTTGTGATTGAATTCTACTCTCTCTCTCTAAACAGTTTGTCGACCTCTTTTCCTCATCACTGCCGCTATGACGCGTCGCAACACCTCGGAGATCAAGGCGTGTCCTGATTCCTGAGAGTTCGTGTGTTTTCTGAACCAAGAAATAAAGGAGAAGCGCTCGAGGAGTGAAGATGATCTGAGCGCGCGCGCCACGGACGCGACCTTCAGACACGACTCTCGAACATGAAGGACCGCACACAAGAGCTCAAGCATGTGAGTATTCAAGTCAGCCCCAACTTTATATGCTCCAGGAAGGACAGATAAGAATGCATCTATTTATGTTTAATCGCTTCTCTAATCGCTCTGATTTGCTGATGGACCATAGAGCAGAACACTGATTGATCCGAAGTTAACTGAGCAGATGTGATCTACTGGATCTTTTACATGGTGAATGATATTTGAGCTGATTCTCTATGCTGAGGGATGAGTTGAGCACAGTAATTATTAACCAGCCTGTCCTCACTATCAGTGGACAAACAGAGCACATGAGAGGGATTCTGTCCTGGTCGTGGGCTTTCACTTCATCTACCCACTGCTCCGCTCTCACTATCCACTTATTTTTGACAGGAAACGCATAAACTCATCCCCTGCTAACCCACACGAACCGGTCCTGATGGGAGAAGGAATCAGCCGCTGCTGTCAGACACTGATGCTACGCTCTCATTTCTGAATCTGAATCAGAAAGAGCGCTTGCGCATGCAAGAAATTAGTTTTAGAGTCACGAGCTTCCAGTACACACAGACAATAAATAACTTCTGAAGACGGATTCTGATCTCTGTCAATACTAAGAGTGTGTGATAGGGACAAAGATAGAGAAGTTTAAAAGACAGAAGCTGCATTTAAATCAGCATTTAGCTTGTGCAATGCTTTTAAAATGACTTAAATAAAGCTATTAGATGATTGTTGCAACATCACAGGAATAATCCAAAGAGCGAGTGAGGGTCAGACGATCAGCAAACAGTATCCAAAACGGCAAAGAGAGAGCAAAAATACAAACACGGGCAAAGGTCGGTACACGGGAAATCAATCTCTCTCTCTCTCTCTCTCTCTCTCTCTCTCTCTCTCTCTCTCTCTATATATATATATCTCTCACACACACACACACACACACACTCTCTTTCTATCTCTCTCTCTCTCACACACACACACACACACACACACACACTCTCTCACACACACACATTCTCTCTCTCTCTTCTCTCACACACACACACACACACACACACACACACACTCTCTCTCTCTCTCTCTCTCTCTCTCTCACACACACACACACACACACACACACACACACACACACCTCTCACACACACACACACACACACACACACTCTCTCTCTCTCTCTCATCTCTCTCTCACACACACACACACACACACACACACACACACACACACACACTCTCACACCCTCCACACACACACACACTCACTCTCACACACACACACACACACACACACACACACACACTCACACACACACACACACACACACACACACACACACACACACACACACACACACACACACACACACACACACACACACACACACACACACACACACACACACACACACACACACACACACACACACACACACACACACTCACTCTCACACACACACACACAAAACAGCCAATAACTTAAACATTTCGTAGCCAAATTGGCTGGTGAGTGAAAGAGTTAATTTGATTACTAGATCACAAGACTATTTGCAAACCAAAATATCAGTTCATATCAGTAGACGGTGTTTTGCTGTTGACATTGCTGCTTGGTTTGGCCCTAATGATTGTATGGGCACTAACAAATAACCTGAATGCACTTTTCTTGAAGTCAAGTTGGATAAAAGCGTTTGCCAAATAAATGAATTTGAAATCACATTACAGCTGTTCATGCAATTATTACAATATATTATTACAATTAATGACAAAGAAATGTCTAAAAACGGTTGTATTTCTGTTCTTCAGGGGAAAGAGCCAGAAGAGGTGAACGAGGTGGCTGTCAGCATTGAAAAAGGTTTCATGGATGAGTTCTTTGAGCAGGTTTGAGATTAACATTGATTTTTGTTTACTGTTAGATCATGCCTCCATGACAGAAAATTAAGATCCAGCCCCGGATGCCAGATCCCCTCACAAAATATCAGTAATAGGAAGTCCTGTCTGGTAACCAGAATACCTAAAACTCTATTAACAGAGACAAAGTGATGATAAAACGTTCATTGAAAATAATTTATTGAATAGTATTAGTTGCGGATGTTTCAATTTTCAGACTTTTTTAAACAAGTATGGTTTTATCCAAACAAACGTCCCATAAACCTTGGGTTTCCATGAACATCCCCTTGTATCTCTGATTCATGAAGACAAGCAGCCCTTGAAACCACACAGACATTAGACTACAAACTGTGAAAAAGAATATAAAAAACAATGACTAATACAATATACATGAATAATCAATTAATAAATAAATGAGCATATAAATGGATTTAATAATAAATTGCTATGATTAAATGGAAAAATATAAATGATTAAACGTGAATAAATTAATAATAATAAATTAATGAAATATGAATTGATATAAAAGAAAAAAGTAATGTATGTAAACAACTTGTCTGTAAACATGCACTATTGATCAAGTGACACTGATTTATTCTTTTATCCTGTTGTATAAGATATATGTGAACATGCACGATACGTACTGTATATAAGTCAGCATTCAACATGCATAGGAAAACAAAGATTCGAAATATGGAAACGCATTGGTAAATATAATTACATTTTTGTAAAACTCTATATTGTTGTGACTCTTAATCCATTTAATTGTGAATCAACGATCGGTGTGTGAATGTATTTGAGTCCGGTCGATCCCTACAGAGATGTGTGAAAGAACAACAAATTTGTTGATGAACATGTATTTGATCCGTTCTGATCTCCCTCTTCTCTCTCAGGTAGAGGAGACCCAAGGGTTCATTGACTCTCTGGCAGAGAAAGTAGAAGAAGTGAAAATAAACCACAGTGCCATCCTGGCCTCTCCAAACCCAGACGAGAGTAAGAGAGCTACACATAAAACCGTCATGAATGCAACCTGAAAAAGATTACAGACCTATTAGCATTAGCATACATGAACATAGTAAGTCAGACGGATATACAGGAACTAGCCCATTCAAACCAGCAGCAGGAATTTAAAATCAATTCTACAGTCAATGGACCTTTTTTCACAGTTTTTCCGGGTTTCTCAGCAGCCGAAGTTGTTAAAGAGAACTTGAAGAACGGTGAATGGGAGAGCGCCACAAACGTATTCTTTGCGTTCGCGTTTGATCATATAGCAAAAGAAGAACTCTAGGATAGTGTTTTCGTGACTTTCAATAACAGGAAGAAAATCGGGATCCTGATAACGGCAGAATAATGTCAAAAATACCCCATAGATGCTGCATTAGAAACCCCCTCACATTAGCGAAGACTATTTTTTGTTGTAACTTGATGCAAAGGTAATATAATAGAATAGTGCTATAAATGTACATGCAAAACATTCATCTTAAAGTTAAGTTTAACATTTGCTTATGCATTAGTTAAGCTAACGCACTGTGAACGAATGTATTTTCATTAACTAACATTAACAAAGTTAACAAATGACCGAAAATTGCTAAATGAAGGACGTCTTATTCCTAGAAGTTGGAGAAATAATGTGTATTGTGAATATGCTAAAGACACGGCATACAGAGGTATTCCAGTATCTAGAGATGTTCATCTACACATGCTCTGTCTCTCTCTTCAACTGTGTAACAGAAACAAAAGCGGATTTGGAGGAGCTGATGACAGACATCAAGAAGTTGGCTATTAAAGAGCGCTCCCAGTTAAAAAGTGAGTCCAGCGCTAAAAGGTGAACACACGTTGCAGCTAGTTACATGTTCCACTGGTTCTCCGTCAGTGTCCTACAGAACGGCTTGCTTCAGTTCAGTTCAGTTTACACCAGATCTTCTGATGTATTAGCTGGCTGAAATTGTGCTATTGCAAAGTCTATGATGGATTGTAGCGAGATCTCTTAAAGCTTTATAAATAGTCAGCAGAATGTGTATGAAATGTGATCTAGTGAAAATAAAACTGCATGAAATGAGCACTCAGGCTTTAGCTGGTTCAAAATGCAGCAGCTAATTTAAAAACCATATCAATTAACCCCAGTGATGACTTTCTTTAGATATACAGCAGACCATAGAGCAGGAAGAGGCTTTAAACCGTCCAAACAGACCCTCGGCTCATCTGAGGATACGGAAAACACAGGTGACCGGTGACTCTATCACAAACTGTTACCCACCGACGGATGATGGATATGTTGTTGAGTGTACTTTAATGTAAGAGGTGTCTGTTTTTCAGTACTCCACCCTGTCACGGAAATTTGTGGAGGTGATGACAGAATATAATGCAACGCAGTCAGATTACAGGGAGCGCTGTAAAGGACGGATACAGAGACAGCTGGAGATCAGTGAGTAAACACACACACCGCTAACAGGAACCAGTACCAGATTAAAATTAAAGGTGCCACAGAGTGCAAAACTATATTTACTTTGGTATAGTAAAATAATAAGGGTCCTGTAGATTGAAAAGACATACCGTGAGCCTCAGACACCAATGTTTCCTCCTGAATAAAAAAGACCACTGAAAGACCAGCAAATCTGATCGTGAACCTGGCCGTGAGGATCAATACACCCGTAACACACACACGCTCGTGTTCTAGAGCAGCTGAACCTTCAGAGGATCCGCAGGTGGCATGAAGAAAAGTAGTACAGCTGAAAAAACGGCAGGACATGGAAATCAACGATTTGTTCCAGGCTGTGAAGTGAAGGGATGGGTTGATGTCTGCATTCAGAAAGACACAGAAAGAAAAGAACCTGTTCTGATAAAATAACGCATTGTGAAACAGCTAATCAACATTATTATTCATGTCTCTTTCATTCTAAAGACAAATCCTAGGGTTTTAAATGGGCATGTAAAAACCGTTTCTGGAGATTTTATGCCCTAACGTAAGCCACATACCTTCTAGAGAACAATTTAAAATACTATATCAATTCATTCTATGGTACCTTTAAAGTCGTCCAAATAATTAAGTTTTGATACATTTACAGTATGACATTTACAAAGTATCTTCACGGAAAAATGATCTTTACTTAATATTCTAATGATTTTTGACAATAATGAACAAAAGTATAGAATTTTTCCCCCTGCAGTGTGTTATTGGTTATTTCTGCAGTACACCCATGCTACTTATGACTACTTAGTAATACTTATAAAGCACATGTTAAAACCTTTTCACAGGGAAGAACAGATGACCCCCGTCCGTCTGCCAGCTTGGGTGTAAGGCTGCTAGTCTTTGCAATCTGTTACTAGCTACCAGGGAAATGTAGTACAATGTAGAATGTCTAAAATGTAGCTTCGATGAAGTCTGAGTCACGATACATACAGATCACAGTGTGTCATCACTCCACACACTTCATTATTAACTCAATGAGCCACTAATTACAGACCGTCAGGAACAATGGTGCTTGTTACCTCACTGTTTCAGGCTAGTGAAGTGCAGGAGACCTTTAGAGAAACATTTCATCAGAGATGAAAAAGCATGGTAACACTTAACACTAGAAAGCACATTTTCACTATTAACTTCTCCCTCAAACAACACCTAATGTGCTGCATGTGGGTAGCAAGATAGTTGTTGTATGGGATCATGCAGAATAAGGCATTAATATATGCTAAGTGCTAATTGAGAGAATAATGTTTATAAAGAGCTATTACTATGTATGTATGTGTGCCTATCTTACTCATCAACCCCGCATCATAGACGTGACACAAGAACAACACACTCCTCTCGGGTTTAGCAAGTCACCCGATATTGAAATGTATGCATAGATCAAGTATGCAATGTATATTTGTGTCATTTTACATCAGAGATGCATTTTTAACCCATGCTACCCTGGGCTATAACACTGGAGAGATGTTAAAATGTTGTTGTTGTGTTTTTTGCTTCTTTGAAGCGGGAAGAAATACAACAAATGAGGAGCTGGAGACCATGTTAGAAAGTAACAACCCTTCTATCTTCACTTCAGGGGTGAGTGGATTTTTTCGGTACAGCAAAAATTAGCATTCTGTAAAGAAATGACGACATGACCTCTCTCTCTCTCCGTCTGTGTGTCTTTGTTGGTCAATTAAAGCAGCACATTAATATGGATCGGTGATTAAACTGACTTGGAGCTACTTGTGTATTAAGCATTTTAATGCATACCTGCCAGCCAATCAGAATTCAGTGTTCAGACAGAACATGGAATAATTATTTTTATTCCTTGAGTAACACAGAATATAAACTATACCTTATTTCTGTCAACCATTTTAATTTCAAAACTTACTATTAAACTTATTTAAACTCCTCCTAGACTATTTGTCCAGTCCTTACCAGATCATCATGAGAGCAAAAGTTTTACTGGATGGAAGCTTTATGGCAACTAATTCTCGCTTTCTAATACCTGTAATGTTTACTTCAGATGATCATGGAGTGCACCATCAGTGAACAGGCCATGAATGAGATTGAGACGCGACACAATGAAATCATCAAACTGGAGAACAGCATCCGTGAGCTGCATGATATGTTCGTGGACATGGCCATCCTGGTGGAGAGCCAGGTGAGAGCAGAAATGGCTTCACTTTTAGAGAGCAAGTGATTTAAACATGGCAGCTATCAGAACAATGTGGAACACCAAATCCAGGAAGTGACCAGTGGATGTGTATTTTTACAGGACGTAGTCAAACCAGGTTAAATCAGTCAGTCAACTCTTATCTCAACTCAGAATCAACAAGGATTTATAGGTTAGACATCTTCTGCACATTCGAGCTCTTTGCAACAGTGACTGTTTGATGTTAAGATCCATCTTTTCACACTGAGGACAGCTGAGAGATTGAAGGGATTTTTTTTAAATAAATGAGTATATGACTCGGGGTGGAGCCGAGAGAGGGAGAAGTGATGGTGGAGAAAGGGCTGATGACTCTGAGGTGAAGGCGAAAACGAGGATCACTCACACACAATGCTAAAGGCAGGAGGGGGAGGTTGGGTGGGATTTTATGGCACTTTTGGGATGTTGTGCGCTTCCCATACACACCAGATCATGACCCAAACACCCTAGGTAGTATTTTTTCCAAACACTTTTGCTTCATCCACTGTCACATGCTCAGCTGCCGACTCTTGCACTTGCTCAGATGGATCACGCTCTGACTCCGGGGCGATCCTCGGCTCCGTCTCTCTTCCTGACGACGGTTCCTTTGTCTCAGCATGCATTGGCCCTTCATCTGCAGCAGACTAAGGCACAGGGGTGCTTTTGTGCTGGACTCTGGATCGGGGTCTGTATCAGGGCCAGATGATCGCTCCCCTCCAGCTCAGACCTGTGGTGTTTGGGAGGTCAATAACAACAACAAAAAGGCTTTAACTTTAGGTCCAAAATTAAGTCACAATTCGGATTGTGTGTGTGTGTGTGTGTGCACTTCTGGTTCCGGTGATCTGTCCACGGGGCTCATCTAGGCGTCCTGGTCTCCGAACTTAAAGGTCATCTCTTGGTGCTGATCCACCATCTGATCTGGATACGAACTGAGAAGATACCTTTCTTTTTACAATGTAATGAGAACATTGTGTGTTATGGGGAATGTTCCTGTTTCCGGCTAATCTAATTAATGCAGCCTAACAAATTCTTTATTAGTTGGGGATTTGAATAATAGAAGCGTATTAGTAATTTATGTCTAAGCCAGGCTAAAGTGATGTGTCTTGAATCTAGATTTAAACTGACAGATTGTGTCTGCTTCCCAAAACAGTGTTAGGGAGATTGTTCCAGAGTTTGGGTGCTAAATAGGAAAAGGATCTGAAACCAGCCGTCGATTTTGATATTCTAGGTATTATCAAACCAGAGTTTTGAGAACACAGCAGACATGCAGGACTAATGTGATAAAAGCTTGCTTAAGTATTGAGGAGATAAAGCATTCAGGGCCTTATAAGTAATTAACAAGATTTTAAAATCTATCCGATGTTTGATGGGGAGCCAGTGCAGTGTTGACAGAACTGGGCTAATATGGTCATACGTCCTTAGAACTAGGAAGTATGACCATATTAACCCGCTGCGTTTTAGAACAGCTGGAGTTTGTTTATCAAGCGTGCAGAACAACCACACAATAAAGCAATAGTCTAAACTCAAGGTCATAAACCCATGATTTAACATTTTGACGTTGAGAGCATAGGTCATAATTTGGATATATTTTTTTGAGATGGAAAGCTCAGTTTTATTGATGCTAGAAGCATGGTTTTCGAAGGACAGATTGCTATCAAAGAGCACACCTAGGTTCCTAACTGATGAAGAAGAATTAACAGAGCAGCCATCAAGTGATAGACTGTGTTCTAGATTATTATATGTGGGGTTTTTAGGCCTGATAATTAGCACCTCAGTTTTTTCAGAATTTAGTGTTAAGAAGTTACTCATCACCTCAGATCCAATAGCACTAATGAAGAGATACAACCACGATCAGATGATAGAAGCAGGTCATTAGTAACTCTCAGTACTATAGCATGGTCTAAATCCTGATTGGAAATCCTCACAGATACCATTTTTCTCTAAGAATGATTGTTGTCACTCTTTATTGTTGATCCCTACGATCCCTCATACATCACGCCTATTAAGTAAGGGTACCGATGGCAGTGGAAACACAAGGGTGTTCTGTAGCGAATCTTACTGTACCGACCCGCTTGGTGGAAAAGAGCCATAAGAAAGGTTTGATAGAACTGGTTCCACCCCACGATTGGCCATAATTGGTGATAGATTCAGATGTAAATGTCTAAATAGACTTATCACAGTGTGCTACCCAACATATTCTAAATGAAAACAACGAAAGAAATGGTCACTTTCTGTAAATAGTGTTTGGTAAGCTGTTTGTTTTCTTTCAGGGAGAGTTAATAAACAATATAGAGAAGAATGTCTGCAGTGCTCAGGAATACGTGGAAAAGGCCAAAGAGGAAACCAAAGCAGCTATCAAAGTCCAGAAGACTAGCAGGACGGTGAGCAACAAATCCATTATAATGAAATCCCCTTCCTCTTTCTGTGGTGCCGTTCGTCTCCTGCTCTGGTCAGGGAGATATGATAGACTATATAGAGTATAATGTGGATCATACAGTGGATTACATTGAGCAAGCTAAACACCAAGAGTAAAGCGCAAAGGGTGAGTGAAGGATATGCCGGTGCCTGCTGTCCGTCCTGCAGGAGCTCATGTCTTGACATTGATCTAGTGCTGATGGGTCAGATTGTTTTCTCAAACATTAAAGTGGCGAATTCATTGATAAAAAATTAGCCACCAGTAAGTAGTTCACCCAAAAATGAAAATACTCTTAGGGTATCCAAAATGTAGATGAGATTGCTTCTTTACCAGATTTGAAGAAATGTAATAATCTGTCACTGGCTGTCTATGAACGGGTGTGTCAGAACGAGAGTACAAACCACACCACTTCAGTCCATCGGGTGACATCTGGAGAAGACAAAAGCTGAAACAAATACATTTTCAAACAGTTGCATTCAGCTAAAATAGGTGTAATTTATCCAAATGATTGGTTTCTCGCGGCACAACTGAACTCCACTGTACTGTAGGGTTTGTAACAGGAGGAATTTAATTTCCGGGTGAGCGAAACCTAGTTGTTGAGGTTTGTAAAACTTAGCACTGATTTCATGAATTGATTGATCATTTTCTGTCCATATCACCCACAGAAGTTGATCCTGATAGGCGGTTGTGTGTCCGTCTGTCTTCTCATCCTCATCATCTCTCTAGCCATTGGATTGAGCTAACCAAGACACTCTGTTTCAGACAGACAGGAACTCGGGACTATCTGTTTGCATGCTGTAGAATTTGTGTTGTAGCCGACAGATTCAGTACATTTTTTTAAAAAAAACAAAAAGTCGCAGACTTCATATGCTGGGATTTTATATACTGTTGGAGACTCAGAAGAGTAGACATCAGTTCTTTATTGAGAACTGCGTGGCACTGCAGTCATCAAAAGTCTTTAGCAGTGATGCATTGAATGTTATAGGCATTCAGTGGGCAGTCCTTAAAGGTGTTCACCTCACACAGCCTCAGAAGTGACCGCTTAAACAAAAAAACGTCGTTATGTTCTATATGCTATTCAAATGTCATTCCAGGTCCAGTTTCTTTTTACATTAAATTGCTTTTTTGCCCACAGACACACAGGACAATGAAAAAGGCTGAAACGGTTTAAAGAGGTCATATGATGCAATTTCAAAGTTTGCATTTCTCTGTGGGGTGTTACAAGCTGTTAGTGACCACGCCTTCCTAAAATGGCTCGCTTAAACACGCCCCCACTATTCTATATGTGGGAGCGATAACTCCGCCCCAGTGTTTACGCAAAAAAGAAGGCGGAGCTATTATTCTGTGTGTAGTGTTGCCGCGGGTGCCATGTTCTGGAGACGCTGTGTTTCATTATGAAAGTGAAACTACTTAGTTTGTGCTTCCAAAATAGGATGCATCTAGAAATCAGTGTTAAGTTGTGTTTACACAGATATTCGAGTGTGTTCAGCACATTCACGGAGGACTGATTCCTGAACCTGACAGCAGTCTATAGACTTTAAGAGAGTGATTCTAACTCTACAAGAACAGTCTGCTGCTTCTGACTCACAACCTTTTAAGTAAGTTACGTATTTTTTTAATTAAAAGAATGTGCTACTCATGCACAAGTTATGCGCGGTATAGAGTAGTACTTGTTTGCCATTTCTCAGATCACAAATCCAGACATAGTCATGTTTATGCAAAGTTTAAAAAGACAGTACATTCATATCGGTATTATAATCAGTAGTTATGTCTCGACTGGATGCAACAAATGCATCATTTGAAATGGATTTTATTGTTTTCGTGTCAGAGTCCTGAGACACAGCATCACGTTACAAGGGGCGTAACATTTCCGTTACACGCTTAACGTATTTGGCCAATCACAACGTACTCAATAGCTGGTCAGTCAGAGCACACCTTGTAAAAAATGTATGCATTTCAGGAAGGCAGGGCATAGAGGAGAAACAATAATGTACTAAACGTGGACAGTAATGTTTTTTTTGTACTGCATGACACAAAATGTTCTGTTTAGAAACATCATATGACCTCTTTAAAGCTACTATTGTCCCATTTTTGCCTTCTCAACCTCTTAAAATGCACATATGTAGATCAGGGGAATCTAAACTTTTTCCAGGGCATGTGTTTGCCAAGGCCCTCATGAACACTCAGCTTTCAGACCACAGTATTTCCAACTTCAATGCAGAACCGTCCAGGCAAAGGTGAATCTGACTTTGATTACATGCATATGGTTGTCATTTAGTTATACATGGCACTAATATAAAATCCATTTCTTGCTCCATACATCTGAGGTTGAATATTTTCAAACCATGCTAACAAACCATGCATCAGTGGAAAGCATACTCAGAGAAAAAATCATATATTTTACGACTGAGAGACATTCGCTTCATTGCTAAAGAAAACCGATGTTCTGACTTTCATGTTGAATCATCAAACCTGAGGTCACACAGTGTGATCTAGCTTTTATTTCGGCTATTTTTTTTACTCTGAACAAAGCAAAGTGCCTCGTGTGTCATTGTGAAGCTCTTTGAAGCAAACGGATTCTCTTATTTTGAAATCTGTGATGACTGACAAAAAGCAATGCTTTAATAAAGAAAGATGTTTTGACGCTAAGTTGGAGCAGACTGCTTTCTGTAAAGGGTGTCAAGCTGTAATAAAGTAGAGGAATAATATTAAAAAGTGTGATCTTTCAGTACTGATGTTAAATGTTCTGTTTCATAAATGCAAAGTTACTGTGGAAAAATATAGAGAGAGATTTAGACATCTGACAACTAATTCAGAGAAACAGATCGTCTGCAATGCAATGTTAATAGCCAGCATGCATTTTGGCATGAAATATTATGATGATTTTCACCATCGTTGGGTTTCTTGATGTCTAATTAATTGAAAATTTTTAACAAGTTTTAGTATTTCCTCTTAATTCATACAAGTGTGATAGTCTCACGATGAATACAGTCATCATATCATGACCTTAGGGGATCTTCGTTTTATTACAAGTTATTAGTTATTACAAGTTACAGGGAAAACCCAGCATTAAACTACAAAGCCATATAAAGCCCAGCTAAGCAAACACTGATCACAATAATGGTGACTCGCTGAAATGTTAAAAATTTCAACATTAATTGCAGGTGCAAAAGTGATTTTATGCAATTAACTGTGACTTATTATCAGTTGTTGACATTGATTCAGTGTTTGTTTGCTATAGAGTACTTGAATTGTTCAGTTTGTACATTTTTATGCACATAGTCATGACGAAATGATGTTAAAATGAGTTAAAATTGAAAGTCAAAGGTGGCGCTACTCTGGTAAGAACCACTTCCGGTCCTGTAGCTGCTGTCCTGAAACTGCTGGTGCTACAAGTCTGCAGCCGGGGTCAGATCCTGCTCCAAAGTGACGTCCAGGTTCATAAGTGTTTATCATGAGTTTTGCCCGACACGGGAGAGTCAATCACTTCATAACACTGGAAGTGTGGATATTTGGACATGACAAATTTTGTAGTTATTTACATATCGTTGCAAAGTAGGGCAAATATCTCTGCAGCAAGGTAATGGGAGTTACCACATCGGGGCGTTTTTGGAACATGTGACCTGATTGGCTGTTGTCATAGTGATGTAGGTTTAGGGGTGGGGCTAAGGCAGGGGGATAATTTTGATTGCATGACTTAGAAACACCCAGCTGTTTGAAAACGGCCACTTTTTATATGCAGACACCACAATCAAAAATAAGATTACCAGCAAATTACCATTATTTATTATTATTATTATTATTATTATTATTATTATTATTATTTTATTTTACAAATGTAAATTTAACTAATGTAAATTTAACTACTAATAAGTCACTACCTGTTGAAAAAAACTAGAAAGAGCAAAGTAAAAATCTGTAAATTACTTGTTTACTGACAAGCACAAAGACTAAGATTTTCTTAGCTTTTCATATTTAATTTCCTTTAAAATATTGTTTTGATTAATTTAAATGTTGTTGTCCTTGCATGTTCCTTGTTCTATAATTTGTAATAATAATAATAATAATAATAATAATAATAAAGAAAGTCAGCGTGCTAAAATAAGAATTAAAACCAAAAAACACTTCTATATATTAGACTTTTATTTTGACGAGCGGCGGGCAGGAAATCGTCACATACCCTGGGATCGCTTCCTGTGGTAAAGGGATTTCCGTCAACAACAGATAAATCTGATCAAAACATCAATGACGAGCGGAAACTGCTTTTTCGTGGTCTTTTAAGCTCGTCGGGAGTGTAAGACAGATCTAGCCAAAGCTGATTTCAGTGTTCACATCTGTTCAAACGCGTCCCACACGTAAGTTAAGACAGAACCTTATTGTTATTCACACTTTGAAGAGCTTGCTCGTGAACTTGTGTGTTCATCGTGTACACTCACTCTTCATATTTCTCTTAATTCAGCGATATTTATTTCACTGTGAGTTCGTTTAATGCCGTAGAGATGGTATTAAAGCAATAACATTCCGTGCCACTATAGTGCTTTTGAATCATACTATGGTAATGTATTGAATTAGTTTGTTGTTGTGGTAGTGATATAAATAAATGACTTTACCTAATACTGTACTAAGTTCTCTACAACTGTAGGGTAATGTTGTATTATACTAATTATTACAGTTTATCAGTTCAATACAGTTGATACAACAGTATGCTGAAGTATATACAGTATGCACTTTTCTATAGAATGGTAAAAAAAACACTATATTTTTAATATATATATATATATATATATATATATATATATATATATATATATATATATATATATATATATATAATTTTTTTCATGTGGGATGGATGGAAACAGATTATACAAATCTACATAAATTATACAAAGATGAATAAATAATCTTTCCATCAATATTTGGCGATAGATGCAACTATTTGAAAATCTTAAATATTGAGAAAATTGCATTAAAAGTTGTCCAGATGAAGTTCTTAGCAATGCATACGACTAGTCAAGCTTTATGTTTTGATATGTTCGTGGTAGAAAATGTACAAAATATCTTCATGGAACATGATCCTTATTTAATATCCACATTTTTTGGCATAAAAGAAAAATGGATTTTTTTGACACCCGTGCCGCTGATATCTGGTTTAGTGCTTGAGGCTCACAAATGGTATTGTCCTCTGGACGACGTAATCGTTTGATCGTGGGTCTGCTGAATGTTCGCCGTGATGAACGGCCTGGGATTTGTCAGTTTTTGGGTTTGTTTCCGAGCAGGATGAACGCTCCGGCGGTGCGCAGGGGCATCGGCGTCCAGCCGTCTGACCTGATGTGTAAGAGAGGATGCGGTTTCTATGGTAACGCCGTCTGGCAGGGCCTTTGCTCCAAATGCTGGCGAGAGCAGAACCAGTGCACTAAAGCCAAGCAGATAGAGGACGACCGAGCGCTGGCCGAGAGGTGAGAGACCGGACCTTGAGCGATGCTGCGTCCTTTGCGTTCTTCCGCTCTGCTGTGCTCAGCCGCTGTGCTGCTGTGTGTCTGTCAGGCTACAGAGAGAGGAGGAGGCGGCGTACGCCAGCAGCCGCGAGGAAGCGCGCTCACCACCAGAGTCCTCCAGAACACACAGCGTGCCCATGGTCAAGAGACTGTTCACCTCCGCTCCCAAAACACCGGCGAGGAGAGGTACGGCAGCGAGACGCAGCACTCAGGAAACACATCTGCTGTGAATACACTGTGTGTGCATTAATCGTTTAGACGCACGCTTTTATACAAAGAAGGAATACAAATACACCGGAAGGAATCAAAACCGACATAAGAGCAATGATATGCTGTACGCAGTAATATTTTATACAATAAAAAAGTACAAGTAGAAAGAATAGAAAAAGAACAGGGAACAGCAGTGTTATTTTTTTTCATAATAAATAAAAAGAATAGTAATAGAAGGGTTAAAGGTTGTTTTTTTTCTGGTAATGCTCAGTATTTAGTTGTGAGTGCAATCCCTAAGGTTTTTTGAGGGTCTTTTTCAACCCTAAAAAGCTCTTAAATCAGAGTTGAAAGTCTTAAATTCATACAGTTGCGCCATTAAATGTTACATAGTGTTTTTCAGTACGGATATCTGAGCATCATTTGCTTAGGATGCTAATGTGTTCTGAGCAATCTGAACAAAAGTAAGTTTATGCTTAAAACGAGAGCAAATATCCGTCTTTTCCCTTTTGAAATAAAGTAGTGGAAGGTATTTATTCTTCTCACTTTATTTTGATTAGCTTGCCTTTTTTTTCCACAATTACCACATTAATAATAGCTAATGGTTCGGCTTCGGCCTTTTCTGAGCAGACTTTAGACAGGTGACGAGCGGCTGACTCTTGTTCTCACGCAGAGGCCGGCGCTCCGAAGAGCTCCTCTCTCAGCCGACAGCCCAGCGCAGAACGGGACCATGTGACGCAGCACTTCATCGACTTCCTCAAGACCTTCCAGAGACCCGGATACGACATTTTTAAACAGTGCCACGCCTTCGTTGAAAACGTCGCACACAAGAAGGTGTTTTCCGGCATGCACGCTTCAGGAAACAATAAAAGCTGAATTTTTGTTTTGGATCGCAATATTGTGCGACAGTGTCTTAGTAACTAAATGTTTTCTGTCTGTCTGCGCTGCAGGTGGCTGCCGGAGGTGAGGATTTCTCCGAGTCTGTGCAGGATTTTTATCAAAACATGTCAGAATACCTGCAGACCAACCTGAAAGGTACAACGTGCAAAGTTTGTTGTTTTCTGTAAATAATAAATCAGAAAGACCTGTTCGTTCGTTTTATAAGATGAATGGAATTAATGCGTTTGCAATGAATCGTGAGCGGTGATAAATGAGCTTTGAAAAATATATATGATCAGGGTGTTTATACAAGAACAATCAAGGCTGAAAGGAGGAGAGAAACTAAAGCATATTTTAAAAGAATATATTTTACGTTTTGAATCTAGATGATGTTTAGTTCTCAGAAAGTATATTTTCAAATACAGTGTCTTTTATGAGTTTTATTGGTACTACAGTATTTTTGTTACTTGCATGTTTTTTTTGTATGGTGATTGTTTAAATGTCTAGCCCTATTTGACTGTAAAGGATGCATTGAAATGAAGTCGTTGCCAGGATTACAGACATGTTGCTGATGTGATGTTAAAACAAAGAAATGGGTGCATAATTAAATAAACAACTAACTAAAACGGTCGGTAACCTTTTGCGGCATATTATCTGCGTTTTACATTTTTGTCATGAAGTATCATTTCAAATTTTCCCAGTTATTAAATGTGCTCTCAGTCACAAACACAGAGTGCGTGTGAAAGAGGAGGAGACAAAACCATTCAATCACAATTACTGCTGCCTTAATTTTCTTTCTGCTGCGCTGCACGCTTTTACTTTATTTGTGTTTATAGCCCCTAAATGCATGAAGCAGTCGCTGTGACTATAGCATGTGCCGGGGGCTTCTTCTACATGAAATGCATGCTCCTCTCTTGACCCACGCCAGTGATGGTCTCCTCAGCGGGGTGGTGTTTGTGCCTGCGCTATATAGTCACATTTATAGTAGTTGTCCCATTTAAAACAGATATTTTGCCGTGTTTCTGTCGGTCATGTGTAAATGTGTGTCAGGGTCTCCAGACGTGATGGAGACGGTGATGGATGAGGTGGAGCGGTATGTGATGGGCCGTCTGTACAAGCAGCTCTTCTGCCCGGACAGCACAGACGATGAGAAGAAAGACCTGGCCGTCCAGAACAGAATCAGGTGTGCTGAAAGAGTTTGGTTGGTCAGGTTGAAACGTGAAGAATAAAAACGGTGTAACACTTTGTGTGTGTGTGTGTGTGTGTGTGTGTGTGTGTGTGTGTGTGTGTGTGTGTGTGTGTGTGTGTGTGTGTGTGTGTGTGTGTGTGTGTGTGTGTGTGTGTGTGTGTGTGTGTGTTTTCAGGTCTTTGTACTGGGTGTCTATTGAGATGCTGGGTGCTCCTGTAGATGAGCAGATCCCTAAAGTATCAGACAGTGTGGAGAGAGCCATAACAGGTATAGACGTGTGTGTGTGTGTGTGTGCGTGTGTGTGTGTGTGATTATACACTCACAGCTGAGCCGAGCAGATGTATAGTGAACTTAGTGCTTCATAAAACAGACAATATTGTTGCTATTGCAGCAATCTATCTCTCTCTCTATATATATAATCTCAAATATCTATATCATGTATGTATAGAATACAACAAAATATTTTCTAGACACCTTAAGTCAAATATTATGACAAAGTGCATTATGAAGAAAAAATGCACCTGTCTGCAGCTGCATTAGAGCTAACGTTAGCATCATGCTACATCCATTTCCTATCATAACTGTGTTTATATATGTTTATAAGTAACCCAAGCAACCATATGCAAAAGTTTATCTATACATGCATGTCAAATGATTAATCGTGATTAAAATAAGTTTTGTGTATTATTTTGAAAGACCTGATCGACTTGGACTCTAAAAAGGTTCCCAAGGAGAAGTTGGCGTGTGTGACCAGGAGCAGTAAACACATCATGACAGCCGTGCAGGGCAGTAAGAAAGCCGCCGCCTCAGCAGATGACTTTCTGCCCACTCTCGTCTACATCGTGCTGAAGGCCAACCCGCCTCGATTACACTCCAACATCCAGTACATCACCCGCTACTGCAACCCCAGCCGCCTGATGAGCGGAGAGGACGGCTATTACTTCACTAACCTGGTAGGGATTCACTTACCCTGTGTGTGGGCTGTTCTTGCTCAAACACAACGGGAAATACTCACTATAAGACCGGGAAGTGTTTCAAACGAGCGGTCATAAATTCATACCATATTACCTTCCCATTGTATGATGAGAATATATTTCAGGTATATTTTTTTCTCGTTAGATTTTCTAGAGGTACCAATAATTGTGTCCAACTTGTATTTGAGAAAAATATTATTATTATTCTCAAATGAAAGGTTGGATTTTTTTATAATGGATTCCTTGTTTATATTTACCAAGGCTACCAACAACTCTGATCACCTGTGTCTGTATTTCTGTTGTTCAGTAGAATGCACTACCTTATTTTTTCATGAAAAATCACACAGCATTTCTTCCAATAATTTTATGTTCTAATCTGAAAACGTAAAGCTCGTTTCAGTAAACGACTTACAGTAATTAAAAGTAATTAAATGCACGCTACAGAATTTCTAAAGGGGGAAAAAAACATTTAAAAAAGCTGCAGTCCATAACTTTTGTCTCTCTGGCACTTAATAAACAGAACTGTGCGCTTCTTGTGGAAGGACATTGTAGCCGGATCTACTTCTCTCTGTTTGTGTCTATGATGAATCACTCAGGTTCTGTGCTCCTCCGCAGCGCTACCTACCAGAACCAGTCTAGATAGTCACTTATTATAGGTGTACCGTAGTGAAGCCAAAAACACGGACTGATTTTGCCAATTTTGAACACAAAAAAGTTATGTACTGCACCTTTAAGAATAAATTGTAATATTAATAAGTTCTTTAATCAATCAAACAGTATAAAGTAGAAGAATACAATGATAGGGATGTATAATAACGAGAGTGAACAATTTGTTATTAAATGCAGAGACGGTCTCTGGAATCAATTCGACGATAATCTCTAGAAGTTAAGTGTCCCCAACAAAGCAAGCCAGAGGAGACAGCGGCAAGGATGCATTCAAATAATCAGACATGCTAAAACACAGAAATCTTTCTCGAATTTTTAGTTTCATGGTTTTAATTATTTAGACATGCTATTAATTTAACCGTCAACAAGGAGCAAGGAAATCGTCGTATCTTGACCGGCTGTTTAACCAGGCTGAACTGGTTCCTGTTGCAGTGCTGCGCCGTGGCCTTCATCGAGAAGCTCGACGCACAGTCGCTGAACCTGAGTCATGAAGACTTTGAGCTGTACATGTCCGGAGCGTCGTCTCCGCCGGGCCCCCAGGCCTCTTCGTCCGGCCACAGCTCGCAGAACGGCTTCAGAGAGCGGCGCCGCGCGGAGGACGCTCTGGAGACGGACCTCATCGAATGGAGCGACGGCCAGGAGCTGTCGGTGCTGGGCATGTTAGAAGGGCCTCCTGTACGGACACACACCTCTACGCCGTTCACTATTGACTCGGACAACGTGGGCGGAGACAGCCTGCCTCCTCCCTTACAGCCGCAGAAGTTCAACGGATAGCTCCCGTCTTTACCGGACACAAACTGATTCAGCAGTTCTTCTGTCTCCAGGTGAGTGATGCTCTCCGTCGCTGTGATGGCACTGAATACATTCACACTTCGCTTCTTTATCGGCTGACCAGCAGTCATAGGTTTATATTTTACTCCAAAATTAAAGCAAATAATAAGAGGACCTTTTGAATTCTGGCTTTAGGATCATTATGATTTTTCGTGGTATTGTGAAAAAACAAACAAACAATGCTTAAAGTAGTTCTACGTCATGGTGGTGTTGGCTGTACTGCATTTCATTTGTAAATATGAATGTTAAAAACTCTGCTGCATTACTGAGAATCACTACCGACAATGAGAGTTACCAAGAAAAAGAGATATGTTTTATGCTGTTTTGAGAATGATGTTGCAATGCCAAAAAAAAAGAAAAAGAAAAATGTCATTAGTCTCGAAAATAAGCATCGTTTTAATTGCTTTTGGGGTGAAATATGGCCTGGGAATGTTTTGATGAGATTTGCTGTCATATTATAAAATAGATTCTCTTCTTCACCTCCTTTCAAAATGTTCTGTTTATTTTTAATTGGACAAGAAGACTGAATTTTGACGATATTTCGTGGGAATTAATTATAGATTGTTTAAATGTATTGGTTCTTGCACTGATTTTATTGCTTCATGCAACTCACTGATATATGAGAATACGTAACTTATTAGTACAAATAATTTATTTGAGTTTTTCCTCAACTTTTCGGAAACTTTGTAAAGTTTCAACTCCGCTTCCTTAGGTTTTCTGGATATTATTATTGGCATTAGTGGTCCTTTGATTTGAGAACTTAAGAAAAGGGCAGCACGGTGTGGGTTAGATTTATACCGCTGCCCTATTAATAGTATAGTTGAGTCACTCAGAACCCGGTGTGTAGTGATCCTGGTCATTGTTATGCTGTAATGAACAGTAGTTATGCTACAGATGAGCTTCAATCCCACGTGTGTTTTTAAATGACAAGAATCTACATGAATCCTAAACCTGGTACTATTTAAACATTTAGAATCATGTTTATTTTTTGCATATTTAGCTTCCAAGAAATGCTGTTACAATATAAAAAAAACCCCTGATTTTATCATTTAGTGAGTTAATTATTTTAAACGCACTTTTGTCCTATGGAAATATTGGTTATGCATGCAAAGTTTTGCTGTGGTGGTATCCCATTATGAACCGTCTGTAACCACATTTATTTATCTGAATGATCTGGGTATGAAGCCAGAAATATGCTATTTAAAAAGTTATAAATAAAACGATCTAATGAAGGAATAGAAAACACTGGTGTTTCATTTCTTCCACTTTAAATGAGCACGTGTGGTTTTGATATCTGACAGACCGAAGAAGCGCGCGTGAACCTTTATTTTGGTCTGGATTTAGAGTCTAAAATGCGTCGTTGATCGAGCCGAAGTTTACGAAACGACGGACTAATAAGTAAATTGATCTACAGCCGAGAGGATCTACTAAGCATTGAGCCCTTGTGATGTTCCTCTTGAAATTAATTTTTTGTCCACAAACAGCGTACAGGAAGAGGAAGAGGAAAAGGAGAAAGAACGGTTCGCAATTGACCTTCCCCTTGCTCACCTGAACACTTAAAAAGATGTCTGAACTTACAGCACTGATGCAATTTAATCAAGATTTCAAGAGAACGAATTTGCTTTGCATCGCGGAAACATGGCTAATGGAGGAGATCGACGACATAAACCCCAAGGGATATTAGTTAATTCTACTATGTTTGTCAGCAACAACTGGGCAACCAGTACTACGCTCCGTAAAACCCACGAGCAGCGGCTTTCCATCCTTTCGTCACATTAAGATTTCTGTAATGTAGAGAGTACATTTCTAATGTAATCGTGTGAGGAGTTTAACAGTGTCTTACCTTTTGGACAATTATCCCATCGTCATGAGGGCGAGTCATTCTTACGCCGCACCTGTCTAGCTCACGTTTTCTCATGCATTCAATGTGTGGACTAACAGCTGAATTTCTTGTAGACACCAGCTACACCTTCAGTAACGGAGCATACTATTATACTGACTGTCACTTCCAGAACAGTCCTATGGGAATAGAGGTTAGCATTCATTGTAGTAGTAAAGAGTTGGCTTAAGTAATTTTCACTCTAAAGATAGTGGCGTTTAAGTCAGGGATGCAAGGTCATGAATTGCTCAACTTATTCCAACTCATGTGAGGTAAGAGCACAAGAGATTTCTTATTTCTGCTTTTACTTAATTCGTAACGCACACCAGCTCAATGCACACAAGCCGGACACTCCCTTAGTATGTGACTGTGCCTGGGCAGGTCGTTTTGTAGGATGTAACACCCAGCTGCATTTAAATGAGACCGGCCTTATTATAGTATACTAAGTCATGAAAACGCTGCTTGGCTGGCACCTGCCTCGTGTTCCAACACAGACATCGGTTTGGGAAAAAAAGATGCTCGGACATGTACTATACTGTACCCGCTAAGGCAAAGTGAGGAATCTGAATCTGGACCTGAAGCTGGTGTCGATCTCATAATGTAAGTGGCTACAATATTTAAATATTATTCTCTGTTTAAAAAAAAAAGGTCCTTGTTTTGCCTTAAATAACCCTTAGCCCGTAAGACTTTAGAACAGGACATATCGATCTTAATTTCTGTCTTTGTTTTCCAAAATGCATTGTTTTGGGGTTATTTTTGAGTCTTACAAATCTATCCGCTAGCTTCCTGATGATGCTGCCTTAAAATTAAATGTGAGTTTTTGGTTCCATTTTATTTTAAGGTCCAGTTCTTGCTATTAACTAATAGTGTCCAAGCCTCTATTAAGGACAGCAAGCCAAGACCTTTTACTATTAACCACTTGTGAAAAACACTAGTATTCTTGTACATTTTCACTTCGTTGAGAGGAAAGTGAAGCATTAATCAGTGATATTTTTTGCTTGATTTTATTACTTAAGTGCTCAGAAACCCATCAACCCAAAGCCTACATTGTGATTTGTGTTTCATACAATACATAAAATATGATTAGATGATTTATGTTTATTTTATTTTATGAGTAATGAACTGTTTATGGAATAATGCCTCTTTAAAAAATAACGTTGAGTGGAATATTCAATACACCTGTGTATTTGTCATAGAGTCTCAACGAGAAGCTTAAATGGCACGTGACGAAAACCTTGTCAGAATGACATCATTTTTTGTCAAACTCTCTAATATCTCAGTGGTAAATAAAGGTTGTACACCAAAAAAGAAAAACAGTTAAAGAAGACTTGTCATCTAATTACAATTAGATGACTACCAATTATTTCTTCATTATAAAGTTTTAATATGTACTGAATGTTCGAAACGGTTGATGAAAAGAGCTGCGCAGTGCTCTCACAACACATACCGTGCACTGTATGACAATTTTGTGAATGTGTAGTTTCGATGATTTTTCTGTCCAAATTAAATTTTGAAATCAAATTAGCCTATCTGATGTGGTTAGCAAAATGGGATATTCGTTTTAATACTCATTTAAACTAAAGACACTACATCTACTGTAATTGGTCATAAATTTCTCCCATGTCCATGTCATGTAAAGTTCAGTTCAAGATCTAGCCATGAAGATGGTGTTAGTCAGGGTAGAGCAAGAACCCAGAGAAGGTGCTGTCATCCTCGCTGCTGGAGTACACACCGTTCCAGTCTCTCAGCGTCTCTACCCACACCTGGTCTCCAACCTCCAGCTTCAGGATCACCAGATTGGACGCCTGGTCAATGTCTTGACCCTGTAGGGTGTCTCTCGAGCGTACCTTACGCACCCCATTCACCACCAGAGAAGCGCGCAGCGGCTTGTTTCTTACCGTAATCTGGTAGGAGAACACATAAACTCCCGAGTACGTGCAGTTGAATTTGCTCGTGACTATGTCGTAGTGGTTTTCTCCATTGTAGAAGATCTTGTCGAAGCGAACTGGAAATCCCGATGGTGGAAAAGACTTGCTCGGGTATAAGCCGACGCTGAAAGCAGACCGTACTCTCGATCCACTTTGACCCATTGAGCCCTTTAGTCCCCGTAGGCCTCGGTCTCCACGTTTTCCTTGGAGGCCGCGGTCACCCTTCATTCCCCTCAGACCTCTCATACCTTTGACTCCTACTGGTCCTCGTGCTCCTGGCTCGCCCTTTGCTCCAGGAGTTCCTGGTTCTCCGCGTTCTCCGGCACTTCCTGGAGTCCCATGCATGCCATGTTGCCCGGATGGACCAGGGTCTCCACGCACGCCTGGTGGCCCGGGATCACCCGGCTCACCTTTCTGGCCCCTCTCTCCAAGTAAACCACACTCTCCTCTATCACCCTTTTCACCCTTTTCACCAGTCATGCCTTGGGGACCTGGTGGTCCATCTTTGCCTGGATCTCCTTGATCACCTTTAGACACATTCAGATTTGGATCCCCTTTTTCTCCCTTTGAACCTTTGAATCCAGGAAGTCCAGCTGCACCCTTCTCACCTTTAATACCCATCTCACCTGTTTAGTACAAATATATTGCATTTATTCATTTTTATTGGGTATAATATTTGCAGGGGCCTAATGGTTAATTGTTCACCTTTCATTCCAGCCTTTCCCTGGATGCCTGGAGATCCAGTCAGTCCTATGTTTCCTTGATCACCTTTCTCTCCTGTTAAAAACAATAGGAAATCTCATCAAGATTAGAGTTAAAAATAACCAGGATAATATCCATATACAGTATAATCTCCAACTCAAGCATGTACCTTTATCCCCTTTAGATCCTGAAAAACCCTTTGGCCCTATTGGGCCCGGAATACCTTTGGATCCAGATTCTCCTTTTTCTCCAGGTGGGCCTACAATGAAGATTAAACAACATGGCAGAAACCTGGTTTTCATCCAAATACCTACAGTAATTTACAGATTTACTAACAACCTGTACCAAAGCAAACCCTCTTTTATAATTAAAGTCTGTTGTCTAGATGCACTGAAGACATGCAGTTAAACAATAGTGATGGAAAGGAATCTACACAGTTCATTTTTACTACAAACTTGTTGTGTAGAGTTATGAGTCCAGCAAACAGAAACATTAATCACCTTTATGGTGAATTCAAGCGAAACGAACATTGGATTTAAAGACTAACCAGACTGACTTTATTTCTGTTAGAGATCTGCAGAAGTTCTCATTGAAAATTTGTATGAAAATTAATATAAACTTCTGTAGACCTCTAACAGAAATAAAGGCAGTCTCTTTAGTAATAAGTCAAGCTGGTGATGCTGTTTGAGGAGTTTTTAGAGATTTAATGACTCCTCTTTCCTTCAGTAATTCTGCTTGTTAATAACGGTTGACATGACTCCATATTTAATATACAATATTTTGTGGTTCTGATAACGTCCAGTATGTGGTTTATCACCAAACACCAATGATTTGTAGATTTACTATATGGACAAAAGTATTGGGGCACCCCCTTCTGTAGAACAGAGAAAGGCACTTCCAAAACAGTGGCAACAAAGATAGAAACATAATTTATGTATTTAAAAATTGATTTCTATCTCTGTTGCAACAGTTTTGGAAGTGTCTAAAATGACCACACCCTTGGTGTTTGGTGATGAGTTTTTGGCTCAATGCTACATTCATATAAAATTAGAAGCACACAATTTCGTAGAATATATTTATATGCTTTAACATTAGGATTTGTACTCATGGATAGTACTGAAGTAGTCAGCCCTGTTCATGACCTAATACTTTTGGCAGTATAGTGTATGTTTAAATACGTTATATTCCAAATTTGAAGTTGGTATCAAAAAATTGAGGCTATTTAGGCATTACTGTCACTGACTGACACCATTTTTTGTTTTCCTGCCATATTTATACATCCTTTCACAATGATATTTCTATCACAAAATAACCACCAAAGATGAACCTTAAGGAGGAGCCTCTTAAAAGATTTTTTATAAGCCAATACAAAAAGTGCATAAAGTTGAAAGTGACAATTAAGGGGTTAAATGAATCACAGCTAAAGTTTGCAAAAATCGTCATACTGGTGCTTGCACCATTATTTATTGACCCAAAAAAGCATGTCTTACAGTATTTTGGACTTGTGTTGTTGTACCCAATTACCATTGCCTATGCTTGTTTGCGACCCTACACTCATTGGCGATGTTCTTGGTAGATTGATTTGGTCAATATGGACAAGCACTCATTGAACCAATGATGAATTGACTTTAACTGAAAATTAGTGTTTACTGTTCTCCTTTGGCATTACTACATCAGTAGATCGCCCACAGAACCTTCCACTCCCATCGGTCTCAAACTAATCTGCCCTGTTTAGAAAATCTGACCCCGTTTTGTTATAAGAACACACGCAGCATATGGCTTCGATTGGCTGACCTGGCAGTCCTACGTCTCCTTTGAAGCCTTGCGGACCTTTCTCTGGAGGGCAGCACTCACAGAAGTTGAAGTAGCATTCGTTGTAGTCTAGTGTGTAATTGTCTTTGGCTGTGGTGGGAGATGCGGTGGTGTCTGTAGGGTAGTCGATATAGCTGTCAGCAGGAACGGTAGTGCTCTCTGTTGTGATATGCGCAGGGAAGCGCTCTCTTGTTTTGGTGTAGTCCACAATCCGTGCGGTGGCTGTAGGCTTGCCCACATATACAGTGGTTTGGACCAGCTCTCGAGGGGGTTTCTTGGTGTACTGGTACTTTGGCCTCTGAGTGGGCTTGATGGTGTCACACAGGGTTATAAAGGTCAGTGCTAATACAGTTACGAAGATGGCGCGTTCAAAGATCATCCCCATTTTCCGTCTGAGAAGAAGAGCGATTAAATTTAAAAAAGGAAAATAAAACTTGATTTTTTTTCCAAACAACAAGAGGAAACCCTTAACCGAATGATCAAACATCCCAAAAAACAACTAATTTTTGTCCAGAAAAACCATTTTTTTCATTCAATATCCTGAGCGCAAATCTGATCCTGGCATTGTCTGTATATTAATGTTCTCAAAATTATATAGGATGCCAACATAAACTGATGCTCTATTTCTTATAAAAGTGCAAAGGAGAGCAAGAGTTTCACTAAACAATAAATTCCATACATTACGAGTTTGTCTTTCACCAAACGCATGCCTTTAAGTCACTTACAACATGCAGCGTTATTTTTATGGGATCATAAAAGTTCAGTACGCCTTCCAGATGTCTGTTAAACTGTACTTTTTTTTTTTTTTATGTAATCATCAGATAAACTGTCACTGTCTTCTCTGACATAGTCTTCTTATAGTAAGTCACTCTAGATAGCACGCTGGATCCTGCTCCTAAACCAGCTAAACAAGGGTTTACTTGGAGCAGGGTGGAAAATGAAGTCTGCAGAAGAGTAGATCTCCAGATCTCCAGCCTCAGTACCTCAGATACCTGATTCATATGTGCATCAACTCAGTCTCACGACGGACTGATATTAAACTATTATTGTCCACAGAATATTCCAGATGCCTACTGAAAACTAAAGAAGAAGCAGCATACTCTAATGCTCATACTCGTAACACCTTTTGGAGCTTGTTTGGAAGCACAGTTTATGATTCACTTTTATATTACAGAAATATCTGTTGGCTGTAAAGTTACTTCTGATGTAATTGCATTTAAATACTGTATAGAACTTTGGAAAACGTTAAAATGGAAATACGCTCTCAGAAATAAAGGTACAAAAGCTGTCATCGGGGTGGTACCTTTTCGAAAGGTACGTGTTTGTACCCAAATGATCCACTTTGGTGCCTTAAAGGTACATATTAGTATTTAAAGTGTACATGTTTGAACCTAATAGGTACAAAAGTGCACCTTTTATATAAGATGCCTCCCCGGTGACAGCTTTTGTACCTTTTTTTTTTTTCTGAGAGCGTATGTTCACATGGGAACATATTGAAGCGTTTCATTCTCGAACACATTCTTGATCGCAACCCTGCTCTATCTGTTAGTAAGTGGCCAAGAGAAAAGGATAGCCTCGGCTCACTATAGTGGCTATACTGTGTGGTGCTTTTGTGACACAGAATACGGGACCCTCGTGAAAGCAAGCCATCTAACCAAGAGCAAGCAAGGCAGGACAAAAAACTGGTCTGACATCTGGACGGATGAGACACACGATCCAGGACAAATTTGGATGGACAGGTGCCAAGCTCAGGGCTTTCATCGATATAACAGCGGCTGATTACCTGGGTCAGAACTCCCCACGCTTTCGCTCTCAGAACAGTTAGAGACGGGTGACGCAGGCCTGCAGAGCGCTCGCTGAGACCAGGAGCTGCCAGCTGAATATAACGGCCTCAGTCAGGAAATCAGAGTCTCATTCCAATCTGTTTGGTGTCACTCCAAAAAAGCTTTTGTCCAAAAGAGCAGCGATAATCTCAGGAGCTCACTTCAGCCCCGACTGTTTTCTGGAGGGAAATGGCTTATCTAATGAAGCTGCTTTTGAGGTAAAATGAAGGCTCCTGGCAGCCAGCGAGCATGAGCGGATTAGTTCTGTGAGAGTGTGTGTGATGTGTTAGGGGTCATTCACAGAGACGGTGGTCAGAGATGACAGGCTAGCGCACGTTTACACTGAAAAGCTGTTGAGAAGCGTCGCAGTGAAACACAAAAGCTAGCACAAACTACCAATCAAAGGTGTTTGTAGAGTCTCTTCTGCTCAAGCCTGCATGTATTTCATCCAAAGTACAGCAGCTTTATAAATGAATATATTTTAAAATATTATTATTACATTGAAAACAGTTGAGTAGAGTTTTTTCTGGTTTCTTTGATGAAAAACAATAGACTGATTTTGAGTGGTCTGTATACTGTTACAAAAGCTTTTTACTTTAGACAAATGCTGATCTTTTGACTTTTTATTTATTTATTTATTTAGATCTTTTTCTTTATCAAAGAAGCCTGAAATATCAGTATATTATTCTGATTTCTGAAGGATCGTGTGACACTGAAGACTGGAGTAATGATGCTGAAAATGAAGCTGCACTTCACAGAAATAAATATGGTTTAAAATATATTTAAATAGAACACAGTTGTTTTTTGTCAGATATTTATCAGCATTACTGCTTTTGCTGGATTAAATGCAGGCTTTGAGTATAGGACACTTCTTTATAAAAATTATTACAAATAATTTGACTGGTTTATGTAAACACTTGACTTACAGTAAGTCATTTCTTACAGCTATCACGACCCATCTTTCGTTATCAAGTTATCAAATGTTAAGATAAAGCATTTATATGAATATTTTCAAAATGATGTTATTTGTACTTGAACGTTGTAAGGAGATTTTTGGTAACCATTAAATACCGTTCTAGTTACTACAAGAACGCTGGAGATTTTAACAGTTATATTAAAAATATTTTATTTTATATTTTGGCTCCCACTTTTGGTGGCCTTTACTTCCATGTACTTACATAAACAACAAGAACTTCTTATGTTCATATTATAGCAAAACACTGCTACTGAGGTGCGTTCGGTAGAAAGAAATTACAGATGCAACGACATGCAGGCATTTTTAAAAAATAAAAACGTACAGTATGTACGCAATAAGTGCATCGTATCAGATGATGAATTAAAATTAGCGGCGTCAAACAATTAATCGCATTCAAAAAAAGTTATTGTTTACATAATGTATGTGTGCTGTTTATACATTTATGATGTTTATGTAGATGCACATATATAACATACATTTTTAAATAATTCTATATTGTCGAAAATATCTAGGTTTTGTCTTTGTGTATGATATCGGTTCCTTATGTTTTAAAAACGCTCTCGAGGTACAGAAATCCTGGCACGGACGAGTCCTGGGGAAAATGGTCCTCCTAATATATGCATGCATCTATGTGTGTATATATATATAGTCCTTAATAATTAAACAAAAGCTTTTATTTTGAATACGGTTAATAATTTAGATGCAACAACACTACTTTAAAGTCCATAGTTAAAGCCTCTGAATATAAAGTAGGACCCTATTTTATAACCTGTGCATCTCTCTCTCTCTCTCTCTCTCTCTCTCTCTCTCTCTCTCTCTCTCTCTCTCTCTCTCTCTCTCTCTCTCTCTCTCTCTCTCTCTCTCTCTCTCTCTCTCTCTCTCTCTCTCTCTCTCTCTCTCTCTCTCTCTCTCTCTCTCTCTCTCTCTCTCTCTCTCTCTCTCTCTCTCTCTCTCTCTCTCTCTCTCTCTCTCTCTCTCTCTCTCTCTCTCTCTCTCTCTCTCTCTCTCTCTCTCTCTCTCTCTCTCTCTCTCTCTCTCTCTCTCTCTCTCTCTCTCTCTCTCTCTCTCTCTCTCTCTCTCTCTCTCTCTCTCTCTCTCTCTCTCTCTCTCTCTCTCTCTCTCTCTCTCTCTCTCTCTCTCTCTCTCTCTCTCTCTCTCTCTCTCTCTCTCTCTCTCTCTCTCTCTCTCTCTCTCTCTCTCTCTCTCTCTCTCTCTCTCTCTCTCTCTCTCTCTCTCTCTCTCTCTCTCTCTCTCTCTCTCTCTCTCTCTCTCTCTCTCTCTCTCTCTCTCTCTCTCTCTCTCTCTCTCTCTCTCTCTCTCTCTCTCTCTCTCTCTCTCTCTCTCTCTCTCTCTCTCTCTCTCTCTCTCTCTCTCTCTCTCTCTCTCTCTCTCTCTCTCTCTCTCTCTCTCTCTCTCTCTCTCTCTCTCTCTCTCTCTCTCTCTCTCTCTCTCTCTCTCTCTCTCTCTCTCTCTCTCTCTCTCTCTCTCTCTCTCTCTCTCTCTCTCTCTCTCTCTCTCTCTCTCTCTCTCTCTCTCTCTCTCTCTCTCTCTCTCTCTCTCTCTCTCTCTCTCTCTCTCTCTCTCTCTCTCTCTCTCTCTCTCTCTCTCTCTCTCTCTCTCTCTCTCTGTCTCTCTCTCTCTCTCTCTCTCTCTCTCTCTCTCTCTCTCTCTCTCTCTCTCTCTCTCTCTCTCTCTCTCTCTCTCTCTCTCTCTCTCTCTCTCTCTCTCTCTCTCTCTCTCTCTCTCTCTCTCTCTCTCTCTCTCTCTCTCTCTCTCTCTCTCTCTCTCTCTCTCTCTCTCTCTCTCTCTCTCTCTCTCTCTCTCTCTCTCTCTCTCTCTCTCTCTCTCTCTCTCTCTCTCTCTCTCTCTCTCTCTCTCTCTCTCTCTCTCTCTCTCTCTCTCTCTCTCTCTCTCTCTCTCTCTCTCTCTCTCTCTCTCTCTCTCTCTCTCTCTCTCTCTCTCTCTCTCTCTCTCTCTCTCTCTCTCTCTCTCTCTCTCTCTGTCTCTCTCTCTCTCTCTCTCTCTCTCTCTCTCTCTCTCTCTCTCTCTCTCTCTCTCTGTCTCTCTCTCTCTCTCTCTCTCTCTCTCTCTCTCTCTCTCTCTCTCTCTCTCTCTGTGTCTCTCTCTCTCTCTCTCTCTCTCATCCTACCCAAGCACCTCTGGAATCAGTGAAGCTGAAAGAGGCATAAAGAAAATGCATTCAGTGTTAAGTTACAGGAACATAGGCTATAGAAGGAGGTATGCGGAGCACAGCAGGGCCAGGGGGCGATACCCATCTGAAACGTGAGAGCGAGGGCTGCTTCAGGAGGGTAATACTCCACCTTGACCTGCTGGTGTCACTCCCCCATTCAAGACAAACCCAGCCATAGTGCTCACTTTACTCCGGCCCATGCGAAGAGAGGCTCCGCTGAACACCGGCCCCCCCCACCGGTCCTGAAAAGCCTTATGGGAGCGAGACAGGGTAAACCATAGGACACGGAGCCGGTGTCGCAATACAACCCCGGAGCCCCTGCAGAGCTGCTCCACAATCAGGAGCAAACACATGCTCTGGACTTCTAATGCTCCTCAGACGCAGAGCTTTAACATTCATGTTGATCAATGCGTCCTGCGCTGAATGCGTGCCGTTCGCTCCTGTTGAGGGAGATTTGAGCGTGTCACCTGAGCTGGAGGTGTCTTTGGTAACGGCTGAGGCTGTGCTCCGCTGGTAAGCCTTTAATGGAGATCACTGTGACCTTGTCAGGAATAGAGAGGCTTTTGGACTGTTCACCTTTTGCTTTTTTCCCCCTTCAAATTCCCAAGACAGACTGGAAGGCTTTCGATTCACAGGGTTATAGAAAATGATGGTGGCGAGGAAGAATAGACAAAAAAACACTCCCCGCTTTACCTTTAAAAAAAATTGCATGTGCTCTTTCAGTGAATATAAAGTCATTAAAGCGCATAAGATTTAATGACTATAAAAGTGTGTTTAAAAGATTTTTCATCCTGAAATTGAATTCAGCGATTAATTGCATCCAAAATAAAAGTTTTTACTTGTGTGTACTGTGTACATATTTATGGATATGTAATACACACACATGTATGTGTAGATGTAAGGCTTATTATATATTAAATATTTGTATGTAATATAAATTATATGAATATTATTATATACATGTAAATACACTGTATGTGTGTGTAGTGATATGCACATAATAAATACACACACACACACACACACACACATTATGTAAATAAAAACTTTTATTTTGAATGCAATTAATCGTTTGATAAAATGCACGTCTGAAAAACCATGCAAATGACGTTTGGTCGAAAGCTTCTCTTTAAGTCAGCAGACATTTTTTACGGTTTTTAACATTTTGCTGAAGGTTCACAAAAAGAAGTGAGAAATGCACCTAGATTTACCAAAGCAGATTTTTAAACTTTTAAAAAATGTAAAAAGATCTGCCAGAGAAAAGATCAGATATTATCTTTTACATTTTTAAAAGATGTTCAAATGTAGTAATGCACCTAGATTTACCAAAGCAGATGCAAACTATAGATCGTAGAAAGATTGTCTGTTAGATGATTCAAATTTCAGAACCTCAACTGAATTTTAAAAAGATTCTATGGATACCCGAAAAGCGCTCAGCAGCAGAGTCAGTGAAAAAGCGTTTACCAGACAGGAGGCTCGTCTCGCGTGCGTCTGATCCGGCTCCAAGCGCTGAAGACTGAAGGCAGCAGAAAGCGTGTATTTCAGAGCGGAGCGGGGGGTGTACTACGGTTCTGGCCCAGTGCTTCACAGTTACAGTCACCCAGACTGAACCTCAACAAAGTGCTGGGCAGCGGTGTTACCAGAACTGACCCAGAAACCTGACCCAAGCCCGCAGAACACTGTGCACTCTATTCACCCGTCTCTCCTCCTCGCTTCCCCCAGACTCCGCCATTCATACCAGCCCTGTGCGCGAAAATCACGGTGTTGTATCCTGATGTTAGAAAAGGTGCCAGGACGTCATATTTTCACACCTCGGAGACGACTACCACTCATGTTTACTAAAGTGTACAGAAATTACTCTGATCCTAAACACGTGCTGATTTATTTGTTCTGTACTCGGGAAAAACCTTCTGAAGTGTGGACCAAGACGTCCAGCAAAGTCTGAAATCTGACAGAGCGCCGTGTGTGAAGTTACATTCTGTCTAAAGAAAGAGTCGACTCTGAATCATCGAAGCGAGTCGTTTTTTAAAACCAATCCCGAGGCGTTTCGTGATGATGTCAACGTGAAACATTAACGTATTGATCTTTTCTTAACTTATCCTTCACCAGCGCCACTTTTGGAGCCCTAAAAGCTCACGCAAAGGAGAGGTTTGGAAAAAGGAATGGTTGAGTGAATCGTTTGGGAGTCATTGAGGAAGTAAGCTAAATAAAAAAATAAATGTAAGTGTTTTTTGACCTCGTGTGCATGTGATCCTGTTGTTGGGGACTCCCAAAACCACAATATGAATCTTTCATAACCTATAATAAGGACACTTTAAGTTTGGAACTAATGTAATCAAGCGAGAGTAAACTAACTTTTTAGTTTATCACTCAAATGCACGATAATTTACTCACTATTCTATTAATAATCACGAGGACGCACAGCACTTCCAAATGACACACCTGATAAATATCATGAGTTTATTCTACTAATACATCGAATCACATTTAAGCAGGTGTATCAGTGTGAGCCATCATTCAGAGTCTTTGTGCAGTGCTGATGCTGTAGATGTCACCACAACGTCTGACATCTGACTGCAGTACAGGGACAAGTATCTAGTTGATACTATTCATAAGTTGGAAAATAAAAAAAATAAAATAATAATAATCCCCTGGGTTAACTACCATGTCTAGTATACTGTACATCTATTGTGCATGTATATAAATAGAATTAAACACACATGCAAAAATAGATATCAGGCTGTGCATTTGACATTTTACATTAAAGTCATGCTAAATCGTCCACCAGATGCCACCAAAGTCCCGCCTCAGGATGATCACACAGTCAGCAGCAGCCGGTTTGATGACATTTAGTTGTTTTTTTTTCGTTTAGTTTTTTTCACAGCCAAAAAAACCTAAACATTTTAACTTTCAAATTACTTATTAAGTCAGATTGAAATAGTTCAATTAAGGATTGTGTCAAATATAAGTTAAATAAGGAGAAAAACTCAAAGCCCATCATATTTGGATAGCAGAGGTATTATCGTCTAGCAGGAAAGCAGTCAGACTGGTTTTCCGTGTTGAAAGTTATTGGTGCCTGGAAGGCTTTTCTAATACCGCTCCAACAATCCGGTTTTCCCACCTGGCTTTCTAAAGACTTCAGCACACCTGACAGCCGGATCTGAATTCCTTCTTAAAAGAGATGCTTTTCTTCCTGCAGCCAGATCTCGCCCGCGTGAATCAGCATGTATCATATATCCACCGACACTCGCGTGTGAAACCAAGGATGAACTTTTGGCAGTTAGGCTATGTTAAGTAGTAAGTGTAACATTTTAAGACAGACAGACAGTACTGTACATGACGATTTATGACTATAATGACTTCAGTTCACTTCTACACACGCAACTGTTTTTCTGTCTTGTTTCTAACAAAGATGCGGTCGCATACAACCCGGATTCCAGAAATGTTGGGATGATTTTAAAGTCTTTCAAATCACATGAGCCCATTATCTTTTCCACAATAAAACATATAGAACATAAATGTTTATACTGAGAAACTCTACACTTTTGTCCACTAAATGAGCTCATTTCAAATTTGATAGTTCATAATCTCAAATTAATTTAAAGGCAAATCTTATCATCCACGGCACATAACATCATCAAAGGATTCAGAGAAACTGGAGAAATCTTGTGATGCTCATGGTCTTCAGGTCCTCAGACGACACTCGTCACTCATCATGTTTCTGTCATTGAGATTACCAAATGTGTCCATGAATACTTCAGAAACCTCTGTCTGTAAACACAATCCTCCGTGTCGTCTGCAGATAACAATTAAAGCTCTATCATGATAAAAAAAAGCAATATGTGAAGATGCTCCAGAAGCTCTGCCACGTCCTGTGGGCCAAGATTAATTTAAAATGGACTGTTTCAAAGTGGTCAGATGAGTCCAAATTTGACCTTGTTCAGATCTTCCAGCGTGTTCAGCATTCAGTTCGAAAGTCAGCACCTCTGACGGTATGGAGGTGTGTAAGTACACAAAGTAACAGAAACTCATAACCTCGATCGCCAGACGTCTTCAAACTGTTCTGAAAAGAAGAAAAGAGATAAACATGACCCTGTCCCAACTATTCTGAGACCTGCAGCAGGCATCACATCTAGAAATTAGCTCATTTTGTCCATAAAACTGTAAACTTTCTCAGTTTAAACATGCTATCTATATTCTTTTGTGAATAAAATATTGGCACATGTGATTTCAAATTATAATATATTTATACGCAAACATTACATTTATTTTTGGATATTACATTTATGAATCCCCTCCTAGAGATAGTCGGGCTCACCTCCATGCTCAGCTTGGGCTCTGGAACCCATCTCCTCGAAAGGGGCTGGACTCTTCACTACTTCGGTCGGGCTGGTGTGGGCTTGCTCATAGCCCCACAGCTTGGCCGCCATGTGTTGGAGTTTAACCCGGTGGACGAGAGGGTCGCCTCCCTGCGACTTTGGGTTGGGGGGAGGACTCTCACTGTCATTTGTGCCTACGGGCCGAATGGCAGTGTAGAGTACCCAGCCTTCTTGGAGTCCTTGGTAGGGGTGCTGGAATGTGCTCCAACCGGGGACTCTATCGTCCTGCTGGGGGACTTCAACGCTCACGTTGGTGATGTGAGCGACACCTGGAGGGGCGTGATTGGGAGGAACGGGATCCGTTGGCGGGGGAGGAGGCCAGACAGACTTGGCAGGCCCAAATGTATCGTGAGGGTCTGTTGGAAACGTTTGGCAGAGACCCCTGTCAGGGAGATCTTCAACTCCCGCTTCCGGCAGAACTTTGCCCGAGGGAGGCTGGAGACATTGAGTCAGAGTGGACTATGTTCTCTACCTCTTTGGTTGACGCAGCCATCCAGAGCTGTGGCTGTAAAGTCTCCGGTGCATGTCGTGGCGGGAACCCCCGAACTCGGTGGTGGATACCGGAAGTAAGGGATGCCGTCAACCTGGAGAAGGAGTCCTATCAGGCCTGGTTGGCTTGTGGGACTCCTGAGGCAGCTGACAGGTACTGGTGGGCCAAGCGGGCCGCTGCCCGGGTGGTTGTGCAGGCAAAAACTTGGGTCTGGGAGGAGTTCGGGGAGGCCATGGAAAAGGACTATTGGACGGCCTCAAAGAGGTTCTGGCAAACCGTCCGACGCCTCAGAAAAGGGAAGCAGTGCCCTGCCAACAACGTATACATTGCTGGTGGGAACGTGCTAACCTTGACTGGGGACATTATCGGGCTTTGGAAGGAATACTTTGAGGATCTCCTCAATCCCACCAACACATCTTTCATTGAGGGAGCAGAGACCGGGGACCCAGGGGGGGACTCTACCATCACCCTGGCTGAGGTCACTGAGGTTGTTGAAAAGCTTCTCGGTGGCAAGGCACTGGGGGTGGACGAGATCCGCCCGGAGTACTTCAGGTCTCTGGATGTTGTGGGGCTGTCTTGGCTGACACACCTCTACAGCAGGGGGACAGTGCCTCTGGACTGGCAGACTTGGGTGGTGGTTCCTCTTTTTAAGAAGGGAGACCGGAGAGTGTGCTCCAACTATAGGGGGATCACACTTCTCAGCCTTCCTGGGAAAGTCTATGCCAGGGTACTGGAGAGGAGAATCCATCCGACAGTCGAACCACATCTTCAAGAGAAGCAATGCGGTTTTCGTCCTGGATGTCAGGATATTGGAGGGTTCCTGGGAGTTTGCCTAACCAGTCTACATGTGTTTTGTGGTTTTGGAGAAGGCATTCGACCGGGTTCCTCGCAGTGTCCTGTGGGGGGTGCTCTGGGAATACGGTAAAGGGCCCATTGTTAAGGGCTGTCTGGTCCCTGTATGATCAGAGCAGAGCTTGGTTCACGCTGGAGTCAGACTTGTGTCTCAGTGTTGGAACTGGGAGCGCCTCGGTGTTCCCCCAGAAGAGCTGGAGGAAGTGTCTGGGGAGAGGGAAGTCTGAGCGTCCCTGCTTAGACTGTTGCCCCCGCGACCCGGCCTCGGATAAGCGGAAGAAGAAGAAGCATTTATGAATTGGACTCTATGATCATTAGAATGATTAGTACAAAATAAATAAATGTGGCCGTCAGATTCAGTAACAGACACGGTGATGGCCAGCAACCTAAAAATGACTTCATTAGTCCAGGATTTACATTATGACTCTTATTTTTAATAAACCAATTACTAGAGCCCACTTTTACTTTATACTTTTGAAACTTTTAGAAACTTTCATAGATACATTTTATTATAACAAATAAGACATTCATTCAAGTAATTTACAACATGCACACATTCATTTTCACCTGAAAACTGTTCAGCTAATGTTCTCGTCTTACTGTCAGTGAAATATGTCTATGATAAAAGCAGGAGATATGCATACTAATTGTGTCTGATTATTAGTAAAAGATGTCAGGTGTGATGACGGCACACTGCCCTCCATTTATATTGTTTTCATTTGATTGTTTAATTATATGTAGTTACAAATCAATATGAACAATTAATGACTTTTGAACAAATGATGCACTATGAGCACTTCTGATTGTGTGGATCGTGTAATATCAAACCATAAACTCCCAAATAACGGATCACAGCAATGATTGCTTTTATTTTTTTAAAAGGTAACAAACATTTCTTATATGGAAAACATGCTATAGCCTACCAATAGTGCTAAAAAATCATTTCCTTTTCTGCAGTGTCATCAACGCATAATGCAGAGGTTCTCAACCAGTTTCAAGACTTAAAAGTGTTTTAAAACGAAACAAAAGAAGCAAGATAAAACAATGTGTATGCGGTGCATGCGGCAGGTGACGTCACAGAGTACCGTACTGCGGCTACAGCATCATCACCGCAGAGAGAGAGAGAGAGAGAGAGAGAGAGAGAGAGAGAGAGAGAGAGAGAGAGAGAGAGAGAGAGAGAGAGAGAGAGAGAGAGAGAGAGAGAGAGAGAGAGAGAGAGAGAGAGAGAGAGAGAGAGAGAGAGAGAGAGAGAGAGAGAGAGAGAGAGAGAGAGAGAGAGAGAGAGAGAGAGAGAGAGAGAGAGAGAGAGAGAGAGATGCGCGCACGTAGGGAAAACACAAGGAGCTTTAAAATACGTTTGATCTTTTGCCATTGTAGTACTTTACACGCGCGCGCGCGCACACACACACACACACACACACAGGTGAGAGTGAAGCGGAGAAGTGGGAGGGTGTGTGTGTGTGTGTGTGTGTGTTGAACTGGTAGATCGGCTCACACTCACATCACATCACATCCACTCCCGACTGCAGAGTGACCCGCGGAGGTGAGTGACTTTACCCGACTCCCGTGATGCGTGCTGCTTTCCACGATGAGCATCAATAGACGCAACGACACGACAACTACGCAGCTTGCTGTTTCTAACTGCTACGTTCAGTCACGCCAGAGTAAACGTGCTCATCTAATAACACTGATTTCATCGTGTTTCTCTCGTGCGCGCTTGAACCGTTCTCATGCGCGTCCACGTCCGTATCCTCTATACTTTTTTTATGTAGTGCATCAGAAAAGTCTGTTCTGTTAATGTTTCTGCCGTTGCCTGGATATGGAGTTATGACTCTGCAGTTGTCATGTATAGTCAGGTTTGTTTACGCTTTTTTGCTCTATAGCTGCAGGGAGACTCAGTACAGCCCTGTAAAAAGATTTAGTGGGCTACCTGATGAGGTAAGGGCTCAGTTAACCGGTTTTATTTCAATCAGATTGAGGGCTGAATATGAATGAAACTAAGTGCAGTACTGCTCAACTATATAGCCTTGTTATGCAATTAATAATTGACCATAATAGTGCCATTTTAACTCCAGTTGTTGTTGCATTAGTCTGCATTTTGTGTAAATGTCAGTGTAAATGTTTGGCTTGTTGCTGACACGGGTTTTGCGCCTTCATACATGTGCTGCACTTGTAGATGCAGACGTTGCACGAGTTGAAGACTGGCCTTTAATTGCCCTTGAGCTTTGTTTCAACAGTTATCACACACTTAAACACGGGTCGTTCCATCCCAGCACTCTCTACAAAGGTCACACGGTCCCTGACGTGATTCCAGCTGCGTGGAAATAAACTACCTGCAAATGTAAAATTACCACAGCATTCGCTAAAAGACGCTCTCGGTAGTTGGGTTTCCATCCAAAGTTGAGAATTTAAATAGTGCTAATATCGCGTAAAACATTTGCGAACACGCACCGTTCCCGTCCAACGAGCCAAAGAGACATGCACGGGATAAAAAAGCACTGAATTGAATGATTTTTACATGTGATAACTAACTTGAGCAGGCAGATGAAATAAATGCAGTCATTGGTTTCAAGGATGAATGCATTGCTGTGATTTGGGAGTTCAGGCATGAAACCATCTCGAATAAGCTTGTAAAGGTATTTTTATTCAAAATGTGGCATTTCTATCGCTCCTTCCTGATAGTTTCATCACGGCATGCGTTTTCATGTTTTCAGAAGGGCAGCCTGTATCGGTGATGTTTATTTTGTTTCGCGTGATAAAGTTGTTATCAGCAGTAGCAGACGACGGCCCTAAAAATAAATAATGCAGTGCACGAGGGATGCCGCAGAGTTACTCATTCGTGTCGTATATATTCACATGCCATGGTTTGATGTGTTTGTTGTGCTGTCAGTATGAAAGGAAGCCTCACCCTGTTGTCTTCCCCAGCAGCTCGTAGCACGGCTGTGTCGTTCCTCCGCATGGATATGAAGAACATGAGAGAGTATGTGGGCTGGCTGTACTATCAGTACCTGCTGGTCACAGGCATCTATGTGCTGGAGCCGTGGGAACAGTCCATCTTCAACTCGATCCTCTTTACTATGGTGGCCATGGTCATTTACACCTCCTATGTGTTTGTTCCCATTCACGTGCAGCTGGCGCTGGAGTTCTTCTCCGAGCTGGTCCGAGGCCAACCGGAGAGCACAGTGGCCCTCATGAACTAGCGGCGGAGGAAATGTGATTACTGGCTTGAAAACTTGTTTATTTTCTACTCAGGATCAAACAAGCCATGTCTAAGCCCTTCAAGTCTTCCACGTTCGCCTGGATTGCGTATGCAAAGATTCGGATGGATTCCAACCGGAGGCTTTGCATGATATCACCCATCACTTGTGGACTCTGCCTTGCGGTTAACGTCCTCGTCATCACTGGTGGACAATAAGAAGATCGTGATTCTGACTCCATATTAGGGGTCCACGATCAGACTGAGATATTGCTTGCCCCAGTGCAAATTAAAAGTAGTTTTTGCATACTGAATTTTTATATTCTGGAACTTTTGTAATCGCCTATGCAATGTGAATGCTCTACATGTTTATATTTAAAGAGATTTCTGCACTTGTCTGTAAATCAATAGGCTGGTGGTGGTGGGACTGTCTTCCATCATGTCTTCAGTCGCTGCTGCTGCTGATGGAAATGCATGCACACAAATGTTCGCGTGGAATCTGTGCGCTGCAGGCCCGGAGCAAGCATCATTCACAAAATTATAAGCACTTTAACATTTATTAAACATCTGTGGTTGATGTTCCAGCCACTAAAAGAATGTAGTTGTCACCGCTCAGCTGACCACACATGTACATCAAGTAGATTTCCTTTGGCCTTATGGAATGATGACTGGAGTTACCAAAAGATTTCTTTCCTAATTTGTCTGATTTCACGTGCTTTAAAAGATATTTGTGTATTTTAACTGTCTGTTCGATGTGATCAACGGCAAGCAGTGTAGAGTGCCACTTTTCCTGTGCATAATATGTGTATAATGTATTTTTAATAAATAATTAAATTACACAAAATACCTGTCCCATTTCCTGTACTTTCTTTCACAACGTGCAAATGTAAAACTTTTGAAAATGTTGTAGGCCTAGGACTTCCATCTACAAGAGGCAATGTGTTTATATATATATGTATTTCAAATCGTCTAGCAGGAAAGCAGTCAGACTGGTTTTCCGTGTTGAAAGTTATTGGTGCCTGGAAGGCTTTTCTAATACCGCTCCAACAATCCGGTTTTCCCACCTGGCTTTCTAAAGACTTCAGCACACCTGACAGCCGGATCTGAATTCCTTCTTAAAAGAGATGCTTTTCTTCCTGCAGCCAGATCTCGCCCGCGTGAATCAGCATGTATCATATATCCACCGACACTTTAATGGAACATTTTAAGAGAGCAGCAGCGAGACAGTTACGGCTACTTCCTTACCACTTTTTTCTTCTTCACTACTTCTACACCCGCATCTGCTTTTCGCCGTTTGTTGCAATAGAAGGGTCTTGTTTCTAACAGAGCCGTGTCGGATATCACACTTCAGCTTTCACAACGAAAACATGATTAATACCAAAACAATGTTATGATTACAGTCACGACTCATTTATTCCATCATGTTCCGGTTGATGGGCAGTTTGGCCTCAAGTGTTTTTGACCAACTTTCAGTGTACTTTCTAGCAAGAAACTGGTGTCGTAGTAATTAAACATTAACTTAGTCATCACCAGAACTCTCTATATTTAGTTGTAGATTGTTAAACCGTTATTCTGCCTGTGAAGACCATCCAGAAACAGCTCCAGAAGGTACCTTCTCGAACAAAGGCTGCCTGCAAAGTCATCACCTTATCAGTCAACCTGTGTCCAAATGTGCATACTGTCAACCCTATCTGCCCTAAATAGTATTGAAAATGACTAATATCACATAGAATATAGAACGACTAGTACGCACACTGGGACTCAAGCATGGAGTCTGTCCTAAAGAGCTGATGATCTGAATCAGGTGCGTGAAATAAGGAAGACATACAGCACCGGAGCTGAGAACCACTGTATTTATGCTGACTTCACTGCAATCCAACATTTCCCATTTCCCACTTATTGTTGCATTCAAGCGCTTTGTTCTTGGAAAGAATAAAATGTAGCATCCCATTATCTGACAACCACATAAACATTGACCGTGCTAGATAGCTTGCTAATGACTCTGGAATTTGGGTCAAATGCATGCCGATTTCTGTGTTTATACATACAATATGCTTCAAATGTTTGTTCATAAATAGCTTATAAATACAATACTTTGGCAACAAGGCAATAAAAGTTGTTGTAAAAACGACTTGTCATAAAAATGTCCAGTTGCCTGATTATTTATGTCCAGTTGCTGATTTTCGATATCATATACAGGCATCTACTGCCATTTATTTGTAGCCTGAGAACTACACACCACTTTCATCATGGCAGGGATAAGTACTGTGCTCCCTAGATAGGGATAATGCAGTTTGCACCATCTCTCCTGAAAGAAGATTGAACCAAGACCAACGCCATTATAAAGTCTGCAACATCTATCCGATTATCTTCGACTATCTCATGAAGCAATTTTTCGATCCATTTATCGATAATGAATCAGATGGAGTCTGTGGGTGTTACCACATCAACGGCGGGAAACATTAACAGATGTTATCCAATTATATTGTTATCCGTGATAATAGTGTTTGTTCTGAGATACACTTAACCTTGTTAAATGACGAAGTGAATATAAATCTTTCTCATTAAAGCTGTGCATTGACGTACAGTGCATTCATGTCGCGGCCATTGTTTTTACATTAATCTACACTTTTAAGAATAAAAAAGATTTGTAATGACCAGAAATGTATTAAAAGTAATAAAGAAAAGTGAGATATATTATTCAAACCCTTTGCTGTGACACTTGAAGTTTAGATGCTTAGCGTTTCCGAGGATGACTTTTGAGATTATGCTATGCTTTGACTTGGAGCCCAGCTGTGTCCGTTCACATGATCAGAGCAAAAACCAAGCCACACAACTTATACAGACTTGAACCCACTCATTAAAGACAAGGCTTTGAGAGGATCTGCAAGGAAGAATGAAAGAAATCCCCAAATCAAAATGTGCAAAGCTTGCCAAACCAAAGAGAGGTTTGGATTTCCATGAGCACCAGCATACAGCACACTGAGCAGAAAACACTTCACATACACAGACAAACAAGCAACAGGTGAGCAAAGTCAATGAGTAACCATGACAACAAATGAGTAACTATAAAAAACTAAGGACATGATTGGAAAACAGGAGGAATACACAGAATATAATGGTTTTTATTTAGCTTGCTTTAGAGTTGATATATGATTGAAAAGTACCCCAAATGCTTTCAATGATATTGATGTGCATGACGTCCTGTTTTATAGCATAGAGCATATCAATCACAAAAGATACTAAGAGAGTGCACGGGATGAAGAGAAGGTTTAAAACCACAAACAAGACTACAGCAACGAAGAATCCTAAAAGAAGATGATGGCGTAGAAGAAGGAAGGACATCCGGCAATCAAAAACGAATCACAGAGACAGATATTGAATTGGAGTTTCCTCATAAAGTAATAATTAAGCCACTCTTCAGAAGTGTGAAGGACACCTGATACCTTCCTGATGGGCACTTAACAGTATCTCCAGTATTGCTGTCTAGAGTTGGATTATGGGGCTTGGAGCTTAGCAGATTTTTGTTTTGTGTAGGAGACTTTATTGTTACTATTGCCTCCTGTGAAACATAACTAAAAACTGAGCCTCAAACAAGAACAACTCCAAGGCAGTCTTGAAGGACCCTACCTGAATAATTAAAGGTGTAAGACACAAGTCTGACTGCTGGAGAAGGTTAATCACCTTATACGCTGCGCAAAACAGCAAAAGTCAAATTCGGCCTAACTTAAGAAAGAGTTGTACGGCTCAAAAAATGGATGCCGCATGCCCAGCTTTAGTTTCCATCATATGCATTCATGCATATGCATAAGTTTCAGGTGTGCTAAAACTATGAGTGTGAGGTGAAAACCAACAATATTTTTGAAAATTATAATAATGTTAAAACGGTAATGTCTGCTAAGGTTCAGTCGGCCTGGAACAAAACCCCTTCACAAATGCAGGCTACGGCACTTTCACCTGAACAATTAGGAGCTGCAGTGAATGACTGAACAAATATAAACCCTACTGGGTTAAACACACCCAAACGTGTATGCGTCAAGATCCAGTTCTTTCCTGCTGCAAACAAAATTACGACGGGCTGAATTGAGACGTGCCCTGAACTCCGTCTATTCATCTCACCGACCGCACGTAAACACACAGCCCCGCCGCCCACTCCGTTCCTCTTTCAGTGTTTACTCAAGGCAAGCTTTTAAAGGAATGCGTTTAATGAGTAGAACACTGAAGGGTATGGAGCTGACCGCAAAAAAAAATGGACCATCAGGTAGATTTATCTGCATATAACCCAACTTCATTATTCATAAAACCTGCAGGTTCTTCATCAACCCATTTCAACAAACCCTGCCACTGAAGCAGGCGAAGAACAGGTGTGACGGTCATCAACGTCACGTTCTCAATGCAATAAATAATCCTGTGAAAGCCGTCAAAGAAAGGTGTTTATTGCCAAAGACAAATCTCGGCCATTCATTTGGTCCAGGAGCGAAGGAATTTGAATATGAAGGGAGTGGTGTTCGCCGCAGGGAACAAACCTGCTTAATAGAAAACCATAGATGACATGAGAACATGCGTCAGTGAGGCCGAGACCAACATTAACAGAGACGAACGGGGCGGATAGTTCACACAGACGTGCTCGCTTTTAGACTCGTATTTGACCAATACACCAGTACTTCTAAAACCTATACATTTTGTCTGGGAGGCGGGGATCCCGGGATCCGTAGAAAGAGCATGAAGATGAAAACGATATTTAGGGTGCACAATATTCTCAAAAATGTTTTTTTTAAAACATTCTCCAGTTCGGAAACATGACTGATTGTGACTCACTTTAGCAGGACGGCGTCTTAAAATAAGGTGCTTTTTGCTATAGCACACTATAATCCATGCCAACATTTGTATTTATAAAAACAGTCTTTCACGTGGAAAAGTGCTTCACACGTCGTCTCATCGCATCTCTTCAGAGGAAAACTGAATCAAGTTATATATATATAGCATACTTGCAGTCAGTATTAAAATAGTATTCAAATAAATAGGCCTTAACGTTTTACTTAACACACTAAGAAAGTGAAAGAAAACCTGTCTGAAAGCTTTTTTTTTATTAAAAAAGCCCAATATTTAGTTTTAATTAGTGTACACAAATACAATCATCTCTAGTTTGTAGTTTTGCTTTTTCTCTCAACAGTTTTGACCAGTTCTAAAAAGAGCTTGAAAAAACAGCTAAAAATTACTGTAAAACCCCCTGTATTTGAATTATGCTCACCCCCTATTATATGTGTGTGTGTGTGTGTGTGTGTGTGTGTGTGTGTGTGTGTGTACTGCATTTGTGCAGTAGTTTGCCCGTAAAGCTAAAGGAACACTAAAGTGTTTTTTGAAATTCACAAACAGTCAGTAATTTTCAGTAATACAGTCAGTACAGTAACAAACCATTAAGCCTATGGAGAGTCCCCATAAACCACAAATACAAGTGTGTGTGTAATTTTGGTTCAACATTAACATCAATAAAGCCCATGTCCTCAAAATATATAATAGGTGCTACGATTAAACACAAAAATCTGAAGTCGATATTAAGATTGATGAGGTTTGGGATTGGTAAAATGTTCTTGGTAAAAAGTCTGATCAGAATTTCAAGTTGCCTGATAATTCAGGACAGTTTTAATGGAATAGAAAACATGCTAGAATCCGTAAGCTCTGAATCTGCCTCATTCTTTTATCTATGATCTATAGCACACCTGCTCATACAGTTTATAGTTTTTTGTCTACCTGTGCCGTTGTCTCTGGGACACTAAAACAATTCACTGTCTGTGCAAACACTACAATAAAGCCCTTTCTGATTCTCACGCTTGCCTTCTTACTTTAGACATACTCATACTCAGACTTAAATATTTTAGTTGTCCTTCACATTAACATTAACAGTTAAAGCAAACTAAAATATTTTAGTTGAGTCAACACTAGAATATTAGGTAAGAAGTTATTTGTGTTTTAGTGTATAAAGTGGTCCACCGTCTGGTTTTTAGGTAAATCAATCTCTTTTTTGTAATTAATAGCTTTTACTCTTATGGTTTTTATCATGTTGTTAGCCATGACTAATATTGTTGAAGTGGAAGGAGCAGAGGCCTCCAACTCCAAAAAAAATACATCTGTGATGATCTTTTTTCTGAAGTTGGTGAAAATAAACCATTGGATAGGAGACTCATCTAAACCCGTTTAATAAAGCTTGGGGCTCTTTCAAGAAATATTTCAGGGATCGGGATTCATTGTCGAACAGACTGAATCCAAGTTCTAGCACTTTATTATTATTGCTTTTCTTTATCATTAAACCTTATTGAATGATTGTGCTTTGTCTATTGTTTTTCCTTTTTTTAATATTATAATTTATCTACTGTGTTAAACAAAAAAAAACCCATCACTACCGGAGTACAACTTTAACCAGAGGAGTGAAAACACACTGGTCTCTAAACAGACAGTGAAAAATATCTGCTGAAGGAATTTAATATATCTGCCTGTTTTTTGAACAGATTTTGGATCAAATAGTTTCAGAGAAAGACCGAGGTGGTGAGAGGGGTCATTACTGTTGATGAGGTCAATCAAGAGAAGGTCAGAACTTTCTAATGTTTTTAGGAGGAGTGCTGTACACCGGCGCACACAGAAAATGCTGAATCTTTAAGAAACATCATCATCGGGACTGAGGTCGGTCAGTGAAGAAGAAAACCGAGTCTGATTTGTCTCAATCCTGTATGAAATGTCAGCCTCTGAAGTACACACCGTGGACAGAAGCAACAGACTACACTTCCAAGACAGCACTGACATTCACCCCGTCCATGTCCTGAATAACAGACGTCCATTAAATAAAGAATAAAAGGAAGTCATTAGGCTTTAAATGATACGAGTAAATGACAGCATTTTCGTTTTTTGGGTCACCCATCCCTCTTATATTTCAATCTTTTATTATAACACTGCTGTGATGCTGAGAGCATCCTTGCTGCTCCGGTCCGGGCCGATCAGTCGGTCATCATCTCGGCTCCTTCTCCTCCGGTGGCGTCGCTCAGGCTCAGATCCTCCAGCATCTCGGCCAGAGAGATCCTGGGAGCGCCGTCGTCATCCGTGTCGCTCTCCACGGGGATCTTGGAGGCGTCTGCGCAGGGAAGGGAGGCGTGTGAGTACCGTGAGAATAAATCAGGAGACAGCGGTGGAGCGCTTCTTTACCTCTGAAGATGTTGATGCTCTTCCTCAGGATCTCATCTTCCTCCAGGTCCTCCAGGAACTCGTTGTATTGTCTGCGAGGAAAAAATGTGCACCGTCAAAACTAAATCACAAAGGTTTCAATGAATGATTAAAGCCAAAAAAGGAACAAAAAAATTGAATAACGACACCGAAGCTCATTTTTAGTACGTGGCGGTTCTTTACATCAATTTTTTTTCCAGATTATCATTCAAGCAATAACTCTAGGTTTATCCTGTCTGTGTCTGAGTGCTTTGAGCCGAGTCACCTCTCATCATCCGTGTCCTCGGCGTCTCTCTCTCTCTCCAGCTCCTTCAGCTTCCACACGCGGTTCTTCACACGCTTCATGCGGTCATAACTCTTCTTTATCAGCACCTGAACAACTCATGAAGATCATCACTCCGGTTCACAGGAAAAACAAGAGCTGATTTGTACGCTGAACGCAAAAAAACTATTACACAGATGTTTAGAAAGCATGAAAAGATTCATTTTATTCTTATTGAGGGGTCTTATTGACCCCAAACATTACTTTAGTCTCTTCTCTTCTGAAATGCAATTTAAAATAAGGTGTTTTTTTGGTATTTTAACATTAGCAGCAGACATTTTAAAAGCTAAAAAAGCAGTGCAGCACGACCTCTGAAAGTGAGCCTATACAGTCTTCCTTTTTTTATTTGTATCGAATTAATTTTCACTGCATTTTCCTGCACATCGTTCACATGCGAGCGAGTCTCACCACGTCAGGAACATGGTGAGGGTTCATCTTGTTGAGGAACTCATCGTTGATATTGGCATTGGCAAAATCAAAACTGAGGTAGAAAGAAGAAGAGCATGTTAGGATCAACACATCAGCCAGTTCTCTGCATGAATCCACTGAGGAGCACTGACCCCAGCACCAGATCTCCGATGTTCAGCAGGTGACCGAGGAACGTTCTGCAGTGATACTGATGACTGGAGTCCATCTCCGACGTCTTCTGAACCCAAACCTCAGCCAGCGTGTGCTGTGAACACAATCAGATGATCGAGCGTGTGTAGAGCACCACAAACACATTCAGCGTTTCTCATCAGAGCGGCCTCTGTTTCCTTCTGATACGACTAACTAGAGATGATCCGAGCGCTCCGGTTACTCCTTTCTGTGCCGCTGTGTATTAAAACGTCTCTGAGATAATAAACGTTTAGGGAGATGCATGCATGTGCAATTAATCTGGATTATGGGAATGAAGTCCATCTGACCACAACAGTGAAATCTGATCAAAATTAACATCATTATACCCTTACTAGCATTTAAAAGAACACTTTTACTTAGAAAAGGATTTTTTCCCCTAAACCTCCTTTTACAAAAACATTTTCCGTGTTTCGTTGACTTTGAATAAACAGCGTGAGGAACACTAAGGCCGAGTTTTGTAACAAGCTTTTATAGTTGCGGTAAAATATATATCCATTAAATACAAATATAATTTGGAAATTATAGTTTTTCAGCCCTAGTTGCAGTTGCCAGGTTCCAAGAGCTTAAAATTCCCAATTCATGCCATTCTCTTAAATTAATAATTTTCTGCCAAATGTTTTCCTTAATATTCCCAACCTGGCAACCGTCTGAACGTTACGTAAAAAGCACAAATAAGCTGTAAAAACTAGCAAAGATAGGGATATTGTGCTCAGCAGTCAGTTGGTCTTCATTCACAGGGACGTGTTTCATCACTAGGATACGGCCCTGAAGAGCCCTGCGTTTCTGTGGGAGCTTCACCTTGTTGGACTTGATCCCGGCGCCGGCTCCTGACCTCTGACCTCTGACGACGTCGATGTCCATGACGATGAACTCCTCCAGCTGCCGCGGGCCACACAGACTGCTGAACGGGTGACGCCAGAACGTGTTCCCATCCACCTCGGCAACTGAGACCAAACACACGCCGTAAGAAACCAAACTCAAGAGCGTCATGACTGACAGCAGTTCAGAAAAAGGGACGTGACAACATTGAAGTCTGGAGCACAAAACATCAGCGTATTTGTATAAATAGCTAACAATGCTTTATAGGGGACAAAATTTGACAAAAAAAATCATTAGCATATTAAGTAAAGATTTCTTTTTTGTTTTCTCCTCTGCTCACCCAGGCTGCATTTACTCAGTAAGAAATACAGAAGAGTAATATTGCTAGACATTATTTTGCGTGCTGTTTTCTATATGAACATCTGGACCGTAACTGATTTCTGTCAATTACTCCAGGCTTCAGCTACAACATCCGCTACTCGATTTTCGATTATGCGTTTTGAAAATTAATTTCCAATTGAACGAATCCTGGCAGAACCTCCTCGTCAAGAATCAAGAACGTAAACAGTGCAAGGCGATAAAGTCGCGCACGACGACCTCAAATAAACTAAAGAAAAACATGTTTGTCAATGCGGCGTAACAACACAACAATAACTCTGTGTGCCGTTAAAAAAAAGAATTGCGTATCGTGTTGCAAGCTGATAGAGAAAAGAGAAAATAAACCCCACAGCCGCCTGAACAATAAGCTATTGTCTTTCAGACACAGGGAGGTTTACACTGAACACCTCTGAACTAGGACAGGGCTGAAATTAACGTTAATAACACATCTGAGGGAGATGGTGTAGAGCAGCTCACTCTGCAGGGTGTTGGGGTCCATCAGGTGTATAGAGCTGGTGACCCGGACACACACACACACCTGACCCATGTTTCCCAGACTCTGAGCGAGCCGTGGAGACAGACACACCACGTTATCCTGCCACACAGAGAGAGAGAAAGAGAGAGAGAGTATTTTCCACGTGAGACCGGTCCCAGACACACATAAGAAGACCGCTCTTTAATTCTAGTGATAGTACTGTTCACCAGGGCTGCCAAAAACACTTAAAATTTGTACGTTGTAGATTTATTTGGATGTAAAAGGCTTAATTTCAGTTGGGGGGTATGCAGGTTTCTTCAAAGCAATAAAATATCTTTAATAAAGTAGTAGTGCATAAAGTTTATCAACCATATATAATTTAGTTGCTTAATTACAATCAAAGCAGCAGCGTGCATCGTGTATGTTTAGTTTAATACAAAGCCCCGAAGACCAATCACAGAGAGCACTTTCTTCAATTAATGTAAACAACATCATCTCCACACGGATGTTCTCTTTTTGCTTTTTATCTCGACTGAACCAGTGAGTTCAGCTGGATTAGCTATAAAAGCATTCAAATGCTTTCTCGTGCCTGAGGAACACAAGGTGCAAGGTGTATTTGCATTCGAATGTGGATTTTTATTTTACATTTCCTTAATAACTGCCACACGCTCCAGGTTCATTCAGAAGGAGTAAAGGAGGTCTACCTTACACACGGGGACGATCTCCACTGAGAAGGTGCTTTTGTAGTTGTAGGTGTTGGAGTGAATATCATGAGAGATCAACCTCTGAGACGCCTTCGACCTTCACAAACAACACCAAACATCAGCACCGAACCAAACAGAGCCGATCGAGTTAAGTTCGGAATTAAAGTTGAATTCGGTCTCGTGCTTACGAGCTGAAAACCTCGAGCCCAATCCAACAGAACTAGTGCACGGACGACACGAACGCTTTCTTAATAAACACTGACTGAATATGATTCTCAGACCTGCAGGGAACGGTGCACTGCAAGAAGTCCACCATCTTCTGAGCGTGCTGCTTTGAGGCGTAGTAAAAATCAATGCCCTCTGGAGACACACACACACACACACAAATATTAGACAGGAAGAACCATAGAGACTCATAAAGCATCAGAAGAGGGGGATGATGGGAAGTATACCATGAATCTCTTTGATGCGCACTGTGTTCTGATGCAGCTTGTGCTTCAAAATCAGCTGCTCCAAGTAGTAAAACGTCTTTTTGTGAACAGTCTGAAGAAAGAAAAAGTAAATGATACGACGCTGAAGGCACAGATAAACAGTAAAGCTTTCAATTTAATAATAAACAGGGAGGCACCATATTTACGATACTGATATAAATATATTTCCTTTTGTATGGAAACAACAAGTCTCTCCTGTGCAGAAATTAAAAACCTTCTCTTCTCTCTTTTTTTTTTTTTTTATTTGGTTTGTTTTTAAGAAGAACTCATTTGTTAGAATCAAATAAACACAATGAAGCTTATTGACGGCACTTTGATGCTTGCAACTATAAATTATTATTAATAACTATAAACAAACTATACGTCAATTGCAACATTTTCCACCGGAAACATTTAATTTCAACCCTAACATTTTATTTTTAGCTAGTTTGTAGCATAAGAGTTGTGAGCTTATGATTTGTTGAAAAAAATTAAAACATTACAGATATATAACCTTATAAAATTACTAAATTGAATTTTTTCATGCAAGCTATAGCTTCTGACCTCTGAATCAAAACATACTTATTATTTTGACTTGAAATAGTGCTTTATTTATTTAGCAAAGCCTAAGTGTTAGAGAAGAGTGTTTTATATGAACAGAACGAGCAGCAGGCCGGCGGCGCCCCCTACCCCGTCACGAACCGTCCTTCAGATAAACCTCACGATCAGTCACTAGCTCCCTGAGTTCATCTCTTCCTCTCGTCGGCGAGGCATATCGATAAATCGTACAAATTGAGCCAATGCCGATGTTTTAATTTAAAGCCCACATCGAGCGAATCTGACGCATCCCTGATAATAACTACAAAAGGCAAACGTGAACGATGCTCACCTTCTGTCTGACTTGCACCACAGCTTTCCAGAAGTCCTTGGCCTCCACCCGATGGCAGTCCTCACACATCTGAGGCTGGATGACGAACTCCACCACGAACACCTGCTGCAGAATGGCTCCGTTCATGACCTGCAGACACACGCGTCTCATGAAACACGGCTCCGAGCCGCAGTCTGGAGTCTAGAACCGGCGGCGGTACCTCTTTCTGGATGGTCAGCTTCATCTTGATTCTCTTAGAGTGGGGCTCCGTCCATAAGAAGCCGGCGTCGATCAGCCTCACCTTGATGGGAGTAAAACACACACACACACACGCGCACACACGCACACACACACACACGCTGTGAGCCGAGCGTCAGCCGGAGCTGCAGTCCATGCGCTCCTGAGAGTTACCCACCTTGGCCATGGAGGCCTTGAGCTTCTTCAGACACAGAGCCAGAAGCTCCCTGGACTCCAGAGCGCACTGGACCCAGGTGCATGGAGGCTGCAGGTACCTACAGGAACACCGGGAAAACAGTCCTCAGCATTTTACAAAACCACATTCTAGTCCTGAGCACATGAAGAACGACCTGAAGCACGTGTCTCTGGACCTCAGAACCACAGCGTGATTTAAGGCGTCTCTAGTTTTAGTTATTGATTAATCATCGTTTGATTTCACCAAAACTTCTGGATCGAGGACGAGACATCCAACTAAATGTACAAAAATCACTTAAAAAAACACAGAAAACATAAAAATTCCAGTAAAGTGTCTACTTTAATATTCAAAACAGCTTTCATGAAAAAAAAAAATTCATTTTTTTTCATCAAATTTTTTTCATCAAATTCATTTATGTAAAATAAAATACTTATTACCTAAAAATATTAAATACATAAGTCTTTGCACTAAAGTTTATTCTATTTTAAATTATTAAAAACTGGCAGGAAAACTTTAAAGATTTAAAAAGACAGCTCACTTAATGTTGTGGGTGTCTTTCTAGATCACTGTAATAATACATAAAACTGATTATTTGGTGAAAAATTATTTTTATTAAACATCAGGGAAAAACCTTTTGATGCTTGAGGGCCATTTATCGTCACATATGTTCTTGACAAGACATCAAGTAGTTTAAAAGGATTTAAAGGCATAGTCTCCTGGGAAGTCATCAGTTAGGACTTCTTCTCTAGTACTGTTTCTCAGTTTTCCCCAGCGGCCCGTACCGTTCACACTGTCTGCAGAAGTGGACAGTGACCTGCTTAGGAATCCCCTCCGAGATGTCCACTTTATTCCTGAGACAGGAGACGCACATGTTGGCTGGGTTCGGGGGGATGGCGGTGCCGCACATGCAGCAAAGTCTGCAACGACGCGATGGAGGGGAACGTTTAGAAGCCGTCACTATCACATAATACTCATCAAAACCACACTGTAATACTCACATGTTGCCTTGGCTGCTGGACGGCGGGGCTTGCATGTACTCCATGACTGAAACAACTAAATATAATAACTGCACTCGTTTTAATAGTCAAAATTGCAATAAAATTTAAAAACATGTTACCTACATATGAAATATATTTACGTATAATAGTTACTGCGTTTATTATAAGTAAACATGCAAATATTTAGAAAATATACACACTGTATCAGTGCAGGCCAACTGCTTTCGATTCAAAGTATCCAAAATGTCACTAGATGACATGAAAAATTCACTGATCTATATAATAGATGAACTGGACAGGATGAGAACTTAGGTAAGGTTTGAAGTTACTGTACTTTTACTAAGCAAGTCGCTAAATCTAGCCACAACCCTGTACAGTGTGTGTGTGTGTGTGTGTGTGTGTGTGTGTATACACGTGCGTAATAAATATGCAACTTTTATTTTGAAAGCGATTAATCGACTGACAGCATTACATTTTAATAACCAACAAAAACTCTAAAGGTCTACCAGAAGAGGCCTGTCACAAAATAAAATGTAAAATAACGAAACCATGCTTTTATTCTCCTTGTATTTGTGCTTTACGTGACTGCGGATAATATACGGACGACAGCGGAAGTTCGTCTGACACGCGCCTGTACCTATGTACTAAAGTTAGCCGTTTAGTGAACTGCGTGTCCGCATATAAAACGCTAAACCGATACTCACTGTGTTGGAGAAAAGACGATAACCGGTTCAATTAGAGGAAGAACTGCTGAAAGTCTCGCGAACACAGCGCACGTGCCCGCGCCGACACCGACGCCCGGCGATGACGTCACGACACGGAACGAAGACCCCCCGATAGCTGCCCGACATGCGCCTGAACGTAAATGCTAGTGATACCGGCGCCCCTGCATCTGTCTGCGTGTTTATTTTGAATTTATTTGATAGTTAAAGCAGAAGCAAAGATCGGATAATGTTACTTAATCCTGGCTGGAATGGTGTTTGGGATAAAGAGATATTAAGTAATACAAAATACATATGTAAATATTAATAATGTTACAAAATCCCCAACGTTTTGTTAGTGATCTCTCCCTTTTTTTCGTTTTAGAAGAAACGAATCAATATGGCCTAAACCCATATATAAATAATAAAAACAAAAATGATTCACGGGAAATTAGGGGTGAAGATTCAAATATATTTTAGGAAAGGGCTGCCCGTTAGAAATATTTAAAATGTTTCCACATCAATCGTGTGGTGGTTGTTTTGTCCGCCAGAGGGCGCTGCAGCGGCACTAAACACTGGAGTAAAACTACTGAAAGGAAGTAATAAAAGTCTCTCTTCAGTGCAGTTTGGACACAATTATTGGCACCCATAGAAACTAAGATATCTCTGAAGTATATTCTCATTCATGTTTTGTGGCACACCGGGGTGACAGGATTATACAAACCCTGAACAAAAAACACTGTACAAATTATAAATAAAAAAGGAATGCAATAATTTACAAATCTCATAAGCTTATATTTTATTCACAGTAAATGTTGAAAGTGAGACATTTTGAAATGCCATGCCAAATGTTGGCTCATTGTGGATTTCATGAGAGCTACACGTACCAAAAAAGATGGGAGAGGTAGCAATGAGAGGCGGAAAGGTGAAATGAGGAAAATAAGGAACAGCTGGAGGAACAGTTTACAACTTATTAGGTCAACTGGAAACATGATTGAGTATAAAAAGAGTCAGGAAACTGACTCTCACGGTTTTGTGGTTCCTGTTTTAAGCAATCGTCCGCAACTCCAGCCGCAGAGGCGGGACTCTTATTTTGACAGGCTGCTCGGTTTCGAGTATTTAGAATTAAACTAAACGTTAAACCTGTCTTGTGTGTGTCTGCAGATATTCTGTGTCACTGGCATCAAACAGCTCCAGCAGTGACGGGGAAAGCCTGTCTGTCTGCGAGTCTGACTCTGTCAAACAGCAGCACGCGGGGTTGCCAGGTTCGCGCAGCAAAATCCCCAATTCATACCCAAAAGAAGCCATTCGGGAGTGAAATGACTAACTATCCAGTGCTGGGGAGTAAAGGATTTATGTTATTTAATTACAAAATAAACGTAACTCTAATCAGTTACATTCACTGAGATAAAATGTGTTATTAAATTGGAGTTAGCTTACTTATTAAAATGTTGGAAATTACAATTATTAGTTATTATTTTATTATCAATTATTATTGTTTTTCAGCAAAGCATTTCTTATGATTTTAAATCGGCATCGGACTTTAGATCAATCTCAAAAGACGCCTCTAAAGTCTGATTTTATGGTGGATGTGTTCAGTTATAATCAATCAGACTTTTTTTTTATTATTAGGTTTTTGGTTTTCTTTAAATTGTTACAATCTTAATTAGTGGCGACGGTTTGAAAATCATTAACAGCCGAAAAACTTCGTTAGAAATTAAGGAAAGTTAAGTTTAAACGCAACACGTAATGTTTATTCGTGATTTATAACCATTTACTCCTAAACAAAATGTAGAAACTAAAAAGTTTTAGGTTTTTAAGTATTAACAATTTGTAAAAGCGTTAAACAAATACACCTGCGTGCCAACTTTAATAAAGTAATGCAGAAAGTTACATTACAAACAGTGTAACTTGTAACCTTCAAAACTGCGTATCAAGTTCAGTTCAACCCGTGTCGAGGGATAACCGCGGACTTGGCAACCCCGAGAAAACGAGAGCGCGCCGCACGGAGCTGCGAGCGCGCGCAATGCGCGAACCCGCTATACAGAACACCTGCCCGCGCCGCCGCGTCGGGGAACTCAACGCGGCATTTGTTTTTCATTTTCTTAAGGCAAACGAGCGCTGCGTCTGGCTGTCATCTGATAAAGAGAGGAAACTGCGCGCGCTGATCATCTTCGAAGGGAATGTTGACACGGACGGGTTTCTGATGAACACGCGTCATTAGCGCAGCGGAGGAGAGCGAGAGAGCCTGTCTGTGATGCGCTGCCGTCATTAGTTTAGTGAGTGTGTGTGTGTGTGTGTGTGTGTGTGTGTGTGTGTGTGTGTGTGTGTGTGTGTGTGTGTGTGTGTGTGTGTGTGTGTGTGTGTGTGTGTGTGTGTGAAAGCATGAGTCCGCTGGCTCTGCTGGCTCGCACCGCGCGCTGTCTGCTGCTGCGGCCCCAGACCCTGCTGCTCCTCGGCGGCAGCCTGGCTCTCTGGAGCGTGCTCGAGGTGAAGAGCATCCTGCGCTCCAGCCGCGACGCCGTCAGCCTGGTGAAGGGCCGGGTGGCGGAGATGATGCACAGCGAGGTGATGCTGCACGAGGAGTTCTCCAAGACGTGGCAGTACAGGAGCGGCGGCGCGGCGGTCTACTCCATCCAGGGCCGGAGGGAGCGCATGGAGGACCGCTTCCACGTCCTCCCGGACGCGCTCAACCGGAGCCGGACCGACATCTACGGCGTCTTCGACGGCCACGGAGGAGAGGTGAGCCTCTGTCCGTCCGTCCGGTGACCCCGGGCAGAAAGAAACGCGCGCTTCTGTCGTGCAGTTCAAGCGCTCTGTTTTCGCGCATTTCGGTTTTTCGTCAGCTTGCATTTAGTTTGGAAAGGAAGCTTTACAGACAAACCGAAGAACAAACGCACAAGCGCGTCTCGAAGGCAAACATTTGCCATAATATTAATTCCTGTTGTATTTTTTTGTGTTGTGCTTTGCAAAAAGAGCGGGAAAAATGAAATGGAGAGGTTGTGAATTAGTGTCTTTGCAGGTGTGAGAGTGTGATAAGGGAAGGTTCTGATTAAAATGATTCTTTGGTGCTTAAGATCATCTTAAAAGGGTCACGTGATATGGCTTATAAGAGCATTATTTTGTGTGTTTGGTGCTGCAATGCGTTTATGCGGATTAAGGTAAAATAAAAATCTGAATACTGTACATGTTTCTTCACGCTTTTACGAAGTTCACAGAATGATAGCCCCGCCTTCTTTCTTCACGTCAGCATCTGGGCGGTGTTTTAAAACGAACCCATCTGTGACGTAGAAAAGTGGGGGCGTGTTTAAACGAGCTGTTTTAGAGTGTGTGGACCAGGCATAACTTTTATAAAGGGATCTTATCTCTCTGGAGAAAGAGGGGATTCACTGACTGTACTTACTAAATGCATTATTAAATACAGAGATAGTATGTTAAAAGCACTTTTTAATTCATATTCATGGTGTCCCGAAATAGCTTAGTTTAGTAAACTTGGTTTAAGTCTTTCCACAAAACTAAACTCTATTTACTAAAGAATAAAGAGAAGTCTTAAGCTGAGAGAAAGGGCGGGGTTTACCTCGTTGCTATGGGTGATGCTTATTAACTATGCACGCAGTGATTGGCTGCTAGGAGAGGGGAGGAGTCAGAGGTTTCTTCATAGGAATATCGCAGAGCGCAATGTCGCGTTGCCTTATTCAAATAAATCTTTGTTCATTGTTAAACAATATAATATATATGAATATGTTAGGGTAATTGTCAGCCTGAATGCTTCTCATAAATGTATTTTGTTTTAATAAAAATTGCGAAGATGCATATAAAAAGCGTTTTAATTTTGAATAATCATTGTAAGACATGCAAACGTAAAAGAACTTGTTGCCCAGCTGATTAATGAAAGCAAGAATATAATGAAAGGAAAATCTGACCCTCCGTAGACAGCAACGCTAGGTCTGTTTTATTGAGGTTCTGGACCTGGATCATTACAGTTGTGAAGACGATTTGTGTTTCCAAAGATGATCAAAGGTCTTGTGGGTATTCATTCTTTTATCTTTGTATCATACTCTGTAGTAAAGTTCTCATAAAGAGGCCAGAGTGCACTATGTTTAGGCAACGGGCAATTTAGTCTGTTTGTCAGTTTTAGTACCTGACAGATAAAACTCAGAGTACTCGAGACAATAATGGCGTGTAACATTGCTGCTGCTGGCCTGAAAGTCTTCAAGTGCATTTGCATGTTCACCAATAATGTGATTATTAAAGTCAAAGTAAGGGCTTATTCAAATGAAGGCGTTTACATGATGTGCAAACCACCTCACTTTGTGTTTGAATGCCATCATTTAAGCACTAGACAGACATAAGATTGTTAAAAGTAGTATAAATTTGGGGTCTGATATTCAGTATCGGCTCCGATATTAACATTTTCTGCTGGATCGGGTATCGTGAGACCAAACCTATCCAAATCCCATGTTTTGCATGTACTATAGTTATTGTTAAGCCCCACCAAAGTTACAAAAACATCATGAAGCTACGCAACATTAATGAGTCGAGACTATGAAACTCTCTCCAAGATGTTCCTATTATGAAACTATCTGTAAATGACAAGAAATGGTTTGCATAAAAGGACTTTACCTTGCTGGAGTTTACAGCCATACAAAGAGCAATGGGCAACATTTGATCAGATTTCGTTCAACACTTATTAGCTTTTATGTGTTCCCCACTAAATAATGTTTAGAATTGATCAAATTATTGTGAATTCAAGACTTTTGTCCTGTGCTTGACTTTAAAAATTCTCCCGACGAGTTAGCATTAGTCTAAATTCTGGTAATTGTAATGATTTGTATTAGTTAACTGAGTCAAATGATTTCTGTTATCAAGACTCCTTTATAACGCCTGTAAATCAGTGTCTTGTAGATTAGGACTGTATGGGTGTGATGGTTTGGTATCTAGTTTAAGGTGTAGGTTTTTATTGATTTACTGAAAGAACATCAGAGCGATGAAGAACTGTTTCCAGATTAGAGCTTTGAAATGTGCTTTGGACTGCTGTAGGTGTGAATGTCTATCTTTTAGCTGCTAACGAATGCTTTTTTAATCACAGGAGAGTAAAACTGCGCAGTCGTGCTCGTAATTGCAGACCTCACGAGTATAAGGATGAACGTGTGGGCGAGCAGAAGTGTGAAGACTCTGATGAGTGCATGTGTTTGGAGCTTCTGATGAGCGTTAGAAGCGTTCAGTGAAGGCCTGGATGTGTGCTGGTAAACCCTGTTGGTTAGCACGGGGGAGTATATCAGTTTTGCATGATATAATGGTGTTTTTCATATGGTAGTTGAGTATTGGGGATAATACAATATAATTTTTTCCCATACTTTCATTTTTGGTAGTGCATGTCGCTAACTGTAGTTTCATTTACGCATTTATTATATATTGGTTAAAGAATCCAAATGAATCCTAAATTGTCTTAATTTATTTAGTGAATATCTGTTTAGACGTACACTTTATTGCCTGTTCAACTATTTCAGTCATTGCCATGAGTACAAATCTTAATGTTAAAGCATATGAGGATGTTCCAGGGAGTTGAGAGTGTCTAATTTTATAGCAACAGGTCGGACGGGACCCTTTTTAATTCTAACATGACAGTGTCTCTCTGTGTAAGGCAAAGGTTGATTGAGTCATTGTGGAAGAGCTTGACTTTAAGCACAGATATTGAGCCAAAACCTCATCACCAAACACTTAAAGTCATGTTGCAACAGAGATTGGAAATACAACTTTTAAATGCACGAACTATGTTTCCGTTTTTGTTGCCACGATTCTAAAGAAACGGGTGTCCTAACAGTAATATAATGCAGATATGTATAAAGATATGCATAAACGGGCGCCGCCACTTTAAGAGTCAAAAAAGAGCAGGTACAGGAAGCACAAAATGAATACCTCTGGCTCAGGTACTGTTTGTATTATTTGTAGCAACAGCAAAAAATGCATTGTACAGGTTAGAATTATCGATTTTTCTTTTATGCCAAAAATCATTAGGATATTAAGTAAAGATCATGTTCCATGAAGATTTTTTTGTCAGTTTCTGACTGTAAATAAATCAAAACTTGCACTGGATGAAAAAAGCATGCATTGGATAGACTAAGAAAAGCATTACAATGCAACAACCCTTCTCCTGTGCCGCTGATAGTGCTTCCTAAAAGTGTGCATTTCTATTTAACATTTCATGAACATTCAAATTCGATGTTCTTTCTTCACGTCCCTGTTACTCCGCAGTATTCCTTCAGTCTCCTCTTTTATTCTCCGTCTCTCTCCCGATCAGCTCGTTGACACCAAGCGGCATCAGACGTCTCTCGAACCGAGGTGTGTCCTCTTATGATCTTATTTTCATCCACACACGTGTGTTCCTCTGAAGATGAAGCTTCTGCTGAGCACATGTTTGGACGCCGCCGTCTGAAGGAATTCAGACTCTGCAGCTGGTTCAGCTCCGTTTGCTAAAACTCTCCCCCATACACTGTAAAATAGAAAACGTTAATGAACTTTATTTACGTCTGTGTGCTCGCTAGGTGCGGGATTAGCTCCGATGAACTAGATTCTATCATTTAACTCACGCTTTTGCCCTGCATGCACGTCCAGAAACACTGCAGATACACAGTTATGCTCATGCTTTTGCACACCCCTTGCTGAATGTGTCATTTTTCATTATTTTATTCAAATTATTAACATTTTGCAAAGTAATAACTGAATGTATAGAAACGTTCAAAAGTTTACACACCCTTGAATCGGGACGATCCACGACTGTCTTCCTGTTTTGTGATGGTCATGAGTTCCTTGTTGGTCCTGAACGGTTTGACTTCCTGCAGAAAAACCCAGCTCCTGCGCATTCTTCGGTTTTCCAGCATTTTCTGCATATTTGAACCCCTTCCACCAGACTTTAAGATCCATAAAGGACTTCTACATAACCATTATATGAGATTAAAACATTTAGTGATGCTCAAGAAGGCAACACGATGCATTCAGCTTGTTTTTTCTTCTGGGGAAACATTTAAGTATTAATGTGGCATATAAGATGCTCAGGACTAACAAGGGACTCGTGATCAACTATGACAGAATACAGAAACAGTCATGGATCGTCCAGGAAAAGACACGGTTTTAAGATTTAGGGGTATGTAAACTTTTGAACCAGGTCGTCTGTTGTGTGAAATAGCTGTTCAGGAGAGTACTGAATAAAAATAACACATTTTTCCCGATCAAATAATTCCTTTCAAATAATTGAACATATATTTTCTGTAAGGGTGTGTGTGTGTGTGTGTGTGTGTGTGTGTGCGTGTGGTCAGTTTTTAATCAGGTTTCCAGTGGATGGAAGGAAAGCCCGGCAGGAATTACTTGGGCATATTTCAGGTCTCTTGTGTGCTAATAACCACAATCATATGGACAGAATATTTTCAAGTCCGAGAGGATTGATATCCTTTGAACAAGATCAGTAACATATGAAGAGGGCCGAAGTGCTTTGAGAAACATTTGAAGGGTTAGTTTATCCAAAACGAGAAAGTCTTTCCTCATTGCTCATTTAACCCCGTTGTAATGAAGAAGATGAATCGGTCAGATCCAGGATGGAGGGACTTGTGTGTCGGAGACTCCGACTCCTTTAACATGATCACACAGTAAACTCTGGTGTGTTGGGTTTTCCATTAAGGATTTCAAATGGTTAGCACTCTGGTATATATTTCAATATGTATATGGAAAAAATATATATATTGCAAAAACCCAAACTATAAGGGTGCTGGCAAATATTTACAGAACAAAAGCAGTATAGATGAACTACACTGAAAGAAAACGGAGTGTAGGAACACTAGAAAAACACTAGTTGTCTTTACATGAAAAAGTACTATAGTAATATCTAATAAATATAGTATACTGAATACATTATAGTATCACTTGAATGAATGCTTTAGCATACTGTAGTATTAAGTATAGTAAATACTGTAATACACTGGTTTCTACTAAAGTAAGCTGTAGTATAATATAGTGTAATATATAATATAATAATTAGTATAGTAATTAGTTTTATATTAATGTAGTTGTTATATTACCACAGCAAGTTAACTGAAGTGCTTTACCGTAGTGTGGCTTGAAAACCTAGTATTTACTATACATTACTAGAGTATTTTGTCATGTGGGAATTTACAACTTGGAAAAGAGGTTTGCAGTGTATATAAATGATAGACGGGCATAAATGAGCAAGTATAAAATAAAATATACATGATCCCGTCTCTGATTCATGACGGTCCAGCTTACCCACGGGCCCTAAGACATCCAGGGGTCCAAACACATCCAGTAATACACATCCAGGGGTCCTAAAACACAGACATCAACATTCCCAGAGCTATCATCTGTTTGTGGAACGGTCAGAACATCCTTTCCTCTCCCGCAGACTGAAGGTCGGCTGTAAAAGAATGAAAGTGAGTGAAGCGCTGTTATTTAACACATGAAGCGTCTGTTTGGACCGTACTGGTCAGGACTTACCCTGCTGAGAGAAATCACTTTCTGATGCTTCCACTACAAACAGCATTAACAAACCGGCACAGACATCGGGTTTTACTCAGCAGAACACCGTCTGTAAGGTCCTAAACAAATAAGGTCAAAATATAACACATGTAAATGTTTTTTGACCTTGCATGCATGTTAACAAAATATCAACCTTTTATAACACATAACAGAGGCACTTTAACACTCGGGATGGGTGCTTTTAAAAAATACTGTATTTCAATATATTGTTTCATTTGTTTATTTGACTAAGAAGGTCACGTTATTTTTTGCCCCAATCTCTGCACAAGCTCATAATTAGGCATAAATCAGAGTAATGGTGTGTGAGAAGGTGGTGATTGATTGTGATTTTCTGTGCCGTCTGAATCAGGATGTGGTGAAAATTGACAAATTGTTTTGACAAACATCAAGGTGGTGTAGTCATTTAATTGCCGTCCGAATCCACATCTGAGTTTACGTGAAGAAATCGTGAAAGCTGAACTCTGCAGGACGCCGGGAACGCTGTACTCGGGTGTTAGTTGTGTGAGGATTTCTTTCTAATACTTCATAAGCGCTCCACCACAACCAGTTTGAGCGGGAAAGAAAAGCACATAAACATTCGAAATTGGTCGAGACGGGTATGATGTATAATTTTAAAATGTGTATTATAAACAGGTATATATTGCATATATTTATATACAACTATAGAGCGTTTATGTTCCTATTTTTAACAGGAGATTTAAATAATGAATGTGATTATATATTATAAGAAATAAGGTGATATGTAAATTTATTATCTGGGTGAGAAACAATTGCTTTCCAAATCTGGCCAGATTTATGTTATATCTCAAGGTTTTATTTGGTTAAAAATTCTGCTCATCGATTCAGATTCTTAAAGATTGGCGTTTTCAATTCCTATGTGATTTTTTTTTTCTCCTATCGCAAAACATTTAGGTGATGCTGAATACCTTGAATAAAAATCAACCGGCTACATAAAAACTGGATTCGATTAAGATTTTAAGATTCGTTTGAGAGCAAAACACAGCTGATTCAGGATAAACCGAGACTTTATTTATTCACTTTAAGGAGGTTGTGGTTCTCCCAGATCTGAAGAAAAAATATCAGACAAGCAAATAAAATTCATGAATGGAAGGATTCGGTGACGTTTCAGTACTGGATAAATCAGTGTTTTTGAATGAATCTTTATGAACGAGTCACTGAATCATTGTCTCGCTTGATTTATTAAAAAAGCAGGGATTCTTTCAGTAATGAATCATTGCTGTGTGTCGCTGTGAATAACATTCAAGGCTTTCAGATTTTGCAAAACGGACAAAATGTACCACTCTCTTAAATTTCAGATAACTGACATTTATTTATTTTAAACACTACATAAACCATAAGTCAAAGAGATCTGTTATAAACTCCAGTGGGACGTCGTTGGTAACAAAAGCCAAGTTTCAATCCACTTTTGACCATTCTGGTAAAAAAATAGCTTAAGCAATATTTAAAAATGGGTGCCGTTGTACTATTTATTTGTTCTAGTTTTAAGGAGTTTGTTACTTTAAAAGCCTTAATTAAATCCATTTGTGCAGTGCTGTAATTAACTCTTCTTTTTCTTTCTAACTGAAGTGATTTATAGCCGCTCACGGGGCTCTGGGGTTGTGTTGGGGAGCTTTGCATGGACAAACAGGCTTTATCTTGTCTACAGGCAGGAGAAGAAGATGCAAATAGAGCCAAAGCTGCCAAGCCATGCGTGCTAGCATTGAAATCACGAGAACGGGAATCATTTACCATTTAAAAACATTTAGATGCACTGTAAAAGATTTAGCTTTAAACTAAGCAGACTGCACATGACAAATGTGTCCCAGTGAAGTCTAATTAAAAGCCAGTATGCTAGGAATCACTGAAGAGCGTATGAGATCATAAAAACCTGACAGGATGATATCATTTAGTCAGTGCTGATGTGTTCGTTATATAACGCTGAGCTGGTTTGACCATTTGAGTCACATTCTGTGTAGAGCGTCTTAGACAAGCAATCATAATAAATGCTGTCATTTCTTTCTTACTTTAAAGTGTTTCTTTTCTTAAATGTATGCAGCTTGATGCAACCTCTGAAGGGCACAGAATGAGAAAGAAGACGCTGTTAATGGGTTTTAGTCGCGTCATTGGTTTGGTTGTAGATGGTGAAAACAAATCAAGCGTAGAAACTGCCTCTCATTGGTTGTTGTTTAGTACACTGAAGGAGAAGCTGTTTTTCACCCCTATGTCAGGTGATTTTTCTGGTGTCCGTCAATTTCAAGGTAAAAAAAATGGCGGCATAAGGGATTTATCTAGCTAAATTATCAGCTATTTTTATAAAATACATATATTTATTTATCTATCCAAATTTTAACCTCAAACGCTGGCTCTAGCGCTGTGAGGCGCGTGTGCATTGATTAACTTAATATCCTCGAGACCGAAGAAAGAAAGACACAAACATCTTGTATGACGTGGGATGAGTAAATGACCAGGATCTTATCCTTTAAGCCACATCTCTGTGTTTGTGTGCATCTACTGAATCATATTTTGAAGACCAATCTGTCCCCGGAAGTGAGCTAAATACGACACGACCTCCAAAGTAGAGAAACTCCTTTTGGGTACATCCTCGTTTCTATTAAAAAAAGGTATAATGATAGAGTGCTTCCCTGAACGCAGATCTAGGCAAATCAGTGCATTTATCACCAATCCCTGTGTCTTGTGGCTCTTTTGATGTGGTTTTGATTCTTGCCCAAGTCTCCCACACAGCAGACTTACCTCTCTACAGAAAAACAGCTCCGTTAACCTATATTCTACAGAAAAACAGTGTGTGTGTGTGTGTGTATGTGTGTGTGTGTGTGTGTGTGTGTGTGTGTGTGTGTGTGTGTGTGTGTGTGTGTGTGTGAGTGTGTGTGTGTGTGTGAAAAAGTACTGAATTATTAATTTTTTTTCAAATGCTGCAATCCTCCACCTAGAATAATGTCTCTGTCGGTCTGTTTTTCCCTGGCTTTCTCTCAGTAATGCCCAGAGGATCACGGGCACCGATTGCCTCTAACGTGAATTTAGCTGTGCATCTCCAACCTCTTGAATACTGGAGTGGAGGCCACTGATGAGCGTGTAATTAATATTCCTCTGAGGTTCGTCAGAGCGCAGGAAGCATCCGAGGGAGGATCTGATGTCAGGCCATCACCGCTGCTGTTTTACATCCAGATCTAAACACTTCTCTTCCAGCCTCCTGTGTTCTTAAGGCCTGTTCACACCAGGACACATTAAATGGCTACGCACGCACTCACACACACACACACACACACACACACACACACACACACACTCCTGAAGAGTCAGATGTCGTTCAGCAGTTTAACAAAGCTCCTCTGTTATCTGTTTGTCTGTCAGACGGCAGCAGAATACGCCAAGGCTCATCTCCCCGTCATGTTGAGGCAGCAGCTTCAGCGCTACGAGAAGCAGAAGGAGAGCGGCGCTCCGAGCCCTCAGTCCATCCTCAAACAGCAGATACTCGACATGGACAAAGAGATTCTGGAGAAACTGTCCGCCTCCTTTGATGAAGCAGGTGAGAGCCGGTGAGGAGACGCTCGCAGACTTCCAGGCGGAGGACGCCAAACATGTTTGATATTTTCAGAACAAATTGTTTTTCACATTTGTCGTGCATCTCCTAGCAACAAGGCGCTCGTTTCTGTGTGCGTATGTCGGGATCGGCACAAATGTGTGTGTGATGCCCAGCTTTCCTTCAGTGTCAGTAAGCGTACGGCGCCTGGTGTTTGAAAAGTCTGTGCAGATTTTAAAAGTCATGTAGTGTTAGACCTCGGAGCTAAGCGCTTACAGGAGCAGTTAAAAGGAAAATGAGTTCATCAGATTTGTAGAAATGTGTCTCTGCATCGGTGTCTGTAATGGATGTGAATGGGTGCCGTCAGAACGAGAGATAAAAGCATCACAATAATCTAGTCCATCTGTTACCATCCAGAGAAGACAAATCCAGCATTAAGACCGTTCTAACTAAAGTTCATAATCCATAAGGGGCCGTTGACATATAGCGTCCTTTGTTCGCTCAAGTTCGTAATAAAAAGGAGGCACGCTTATCGTTTTCCACACATTTTTAGGCCCCTAACTCTTCCTCCAGTGAAAATTTGTTCCAGTCTGAATCAGGAGAGAAATCTGCATATATTAAGCAGCATTTTATAACACTCTAAAGAATTATGTGACTGGATTTTGACGTGAGAGAACAGGAGATGCGCAGGAAGAGATTATGGACCGTTTGAAGTCATCTTAGGCTATGTTCAAACTTGGCATTTTTGAAGCTGCCAGCGTTTGTTTTACATTGAAGTAAACAGCGTTTTAGTCCAGAGCGCTGTTTTAAACGCCACCGCCAGGTTGTTTTTCTGCAATCTATTCAAGTCAAAAAAAGTTCATAACGATGAAAAGGTGTTTTCATAATCAATCAATCAATCATTTTTATTTATATAGCGCTTTTAACAACACAGGTTGCATCAAAGCACTGTAGAGAGTTCATAATCAGTATGAACTCTCATTCCGTACCCATTCACTGCTGAAGGTTTCTGTTCGTATCTAAAAGTCTGGTGCTAATCGGCAAGAAGAGGTGCTGATAAATCTAATCAAGCAATACAGCTTAATAATAATAATCAGTAATAATATCAACATTATAGTGCAACTCTGAGCAAACTCTAAGCAGATTAATATAATATAACCTCCTCTTTTATATTCTATGTGTGGTTAAGAACAGGCTCGTTCCCGTCCCGATTGGCTGCACTTTGTTTTAATGCTGGGATGTGGCCAGATCAGACCTTTATTCTGCTGCAGATAAGGTGGTCATATCACACTTTCTTATAAGCGCACCTGGCCAGTTTTAATTGCCCCCGGCCATTTCTCACAGGTTTACCTCCATATCAGGATCCTGCACCCGGTACTTCTTAAAGGAACACTCCGCTTTTTTTGAAAGTAGGCTCAAGACCGGCGGAAAATGAAAAGTTGCTGTTCTCTAGGCTATGACCAGGAACTACACTCTCATTCCAGCGCACTTTAGTCATATCAGCCTAGAAAACAACAACAACAACCCGTCCTTTACAACTACAGAGGATCAGTTACTGAGACCGTGACGCACGCGCTGTGTAGTTCAGTATATAGATTAGCTGGGGTCGGCCCGTGACGCTCAGATCTGTGTGGTTTGGGTCTCTCTCAGGTACAACGTGTCTGGTGGCTCTGCTGTCCGAGAAGGAGCTGACTGTAGCTAATGTCGGTGATTCCAGGGCAGTCCTGTGCGATCAAGACGGGAACGCCGTCCCGCTGTCACATGACCACAAACCCTACCAGCTCAAAGAGCGCAAGAGGATCAAGAAAGCAGGTGAGCATCCAATTCATTTCCACTATTGCCTAATTGGTCTTATTGTGCAAGCTACTGACGATTCACTTGTCTTCAGAAATGTTAAACAATTGTTTTGGAGTCTTAAAGGTCAGATCAACTTTCTTAAATGTTAGGGGGGTCATTTGACTGATGTTTTTTAAAATGAAATGTTAAAGTGAGACAATAATAATGATAGCCCAGGAAGGATGCACTTATTTGCATAGTAAACAACACCTGATTTAAGAAAGGGGGTCTAAAAAGTGGGCTTCTTATTCATTCATTCATTCATTCATTCAAGTCCAATTGTGCTTCATTGGTGTAATGTCTGCTATAAAGTTCAGGGTTAAGTACATGTTTTTGTACATGTGTGTCTATGTTTTAATGTAAGGCAAAACAGTAAAAAGTGTGATTTGGCTTATTGCATACGTTAATTGGCAAAATGCATATGTTAAAAGCCAAAAACCATGTTCAGTATTCACTCAGTGTTTCATTTTGTTCGGCTTCAGTCAAGATTTCACGTTTTGGTGCATCTCTAGCGCTACATGCCTGTATTTTCAATAACCATGTCTGCTCTTTTTGTTCGGACCATAGAGAAAATCGGCAGATTATTAAAAACAAAACAAGATAATAATATATCTTTGTATGTTAATTGTTTAAATTAATATAATTAATGCTTTTGAGGGCTACAATAATTGTAGAAAGGTTTTGTCCCTGTGAAAACCTGTATGTGGATTTTTACAGTAGTTTTACAGCTTTTTTTCTTCTTTGGTGTGAATGATAAAGATGAAGATTACATGTTTATACCTGTGGCTAGGACATTAAATTGCTGTGTGTGTGTGTGTGTGAACGCACAGAGAGAACATTTAAATTCACAAAACTTGCAGCCTTAGTGTGTGTGTTTATTAAATTACGACTCCGCTAACGACTCGCGATCAACAAAGTAACCGGTTTCTCTGATTTAGGTGGCTTCATCAGCTTCAACGGCTCTTGGCGTGTGCAGGGCGTTCTTGCCATGTCACGCTCACTCGGCGACTATCCGCTGAAGAACCTGAACGTGCTGACCCCTGACCCCGACGTGCTGACCTTTGACCTGGACAAGCTACAGCCTCAGTTCATGATTCTAGCGTCAGATGGACTCTGGGACGCCTTCAGCAACGAGGAAGCCGTGCATTTCATTAAAGAGCGCCTGGATGAACCACACTTCGGAGCGAAGAGCATCGCCCTGCAGTCGTTCTACCGCGGCTGTCCAGACAACATCACCGTGATGGTGGTCAAGTTCAAGAAAAGAGGCTCCAAGGCCACCGGCTAGTGAAGAAGACTCGTGTGTAATAACCAGATCAAAACATATTTTAATGAATGGGTGACTAGATAAAATTAGATAAAAATGTATTTTTTGGAGAAGCGACTCTTTGTATTTAAATTGAATATTACAAATCTACGCAATTACGTCCTCGTTAGAAAATAGAACTTTTGAAGAATCTTTACGCGGCTCTTTCATAAAAAAATCATTCAAAACGACTAGAGAGATCATGCAGCAAAAATCATTAGCATTATTGCTTACTTTTCTTTTTTTTAAATCTAGTTTCACTGTAATATTTTATCATGTGTAATATAAAAGTAGGTTGCCTTAAGAAGTAAACCAGCTATCCAGTATGGTCTGTAAAAAAAACGTCCAAATACATCAGTTATGAAATGATGAGTGTGTAATGGGTCTGGAGAAACGTGTATGCTGTGCTGGGCTCTGTATAAAACACTAATAGATAGAAATCTTCCCCTCTGCTGTGATGGGAGCGTGCTGGGAAGCTGTAACTTCATCAGTTCAAAATACAATTCTATGAATTATAATGACGCACCCTCCATTAAGAAAGAAGTCCATCTCCACATATTTCTTCAGAGCTGTTTTGTCTTTATCGGTTTTCTCTGATTCAGAACACGTTTTCGCTGGAGGCGGCGTTATTATGGATTACGGACTTGCATTTGAGTTAAAAACGTCTTAACGCTGGATTAGTTTGAGCTTTTGTCTTCTCCAGATGATAACTGATGGACTGGAGCGCTGTGGGTCATTGTGACTTTTTCTCATTCTGACGGCACCCATTCACGTCCATTGCGGAGACGCTGATGCAATGCAATTTCTACAGTCAAACTTCACACAAGGCACTGATTTCTGAATGTGAATGAATTTGAAGAAATAGTCATATTTTACAGGCAGAGAAGTGTGTCTGTGCTGTAGTTCTTGTTTGAGGTTTTCTCTGTTGATATGAAGACAGTTATAATGAAAAAAGTCAGCACTCACTGCAGAAAACACCTTTCTATATTTCAGGTATACATGTGATTTAATTCAGTATGATCATTGGAAGTGTGCCGTCTTATTTTAATTAACATGCTTTTATGATGAATTTATTTGCCAAAAGTGTTTTGTCGTCCAGAATCTGTGTTTACGGTGTCATCTGCACATCAAAATTCAATCTGTCATTTTACATATAGAGTAACTAAATGAATGTTTTTATGAAATATTAACACAAGGCGAACATGTAAATGACGTATTTTACTCTTCTTTAGTACGTGACCGAAGAAAACCTTTCATTAAAGTTATGTTGAAGAATGGTCGAGTAGTTTGTATTTGTTTTGTTTCGTTAACGAAACGTAAAAAGGGGACAATTTAATGTAATTAACGAAAACTTAAAACCATAACAAAAATAAAAATATATACATATATTGATGAAAGTCCTTGTCTCCAGTGTTATATCTTAATAAATAGATAATAAACAGATATCAATCACATAAATGATCGAAAGTGTGGCGAATCTGCCGCTTAGTTGCATTTAGCGATGTGTCAAAGATTAGCGGTTTTGTTTTTACTCGAGCATAAAGCGCCACCTGCTGGAGACATTCACCTCCGATGATGATGATGATGATGATGATGATGATGGTGTGATAGATGATTTGTCACCATATGATGAGTGTATTTTGAAGAGTGGACTGCATTTTCTAAGCTCTGGATGACAGTTGCCATGGCGACCCCGAGCATCTTCAGACAACACCAACATCACTTTTTATTGAAAAAGGTAAGTTAAAATGATTAAATTTTTTGTTTCAATGTGTCTAATAAATGTGTTTTTATTAAAAATGTTCATTCATAACTAGCCTATTTTCAAACGGAGTCAGCGATTTTCAAAAATCTGCGTCAATAAGAGACAAAAAATGAGATAAATGAAGAGTGTAACAATAATTATATGCTTTTTGTACACATTTCAACAGTCATTTAAATGAGGACAATGGAAACATCACAATCAACAAAAGAGACATGTAGCATTGATTTTTAAATTATGTAATAAACGTGTGTGCATATATGAGAAAACAAGCAGTTAGTCAATTTAAAAAGGGCAAGTATCAAAGGGGCAGGGTATTGTGTGTGTGAGTGTGTGTGAGAGTGAGTGTGTGAGTCTGTTTGTGTGTGTGAGTGTGTGTGAGAGTGAGTGTGTGAGTCTGTTTGTGTGTGTGTGAGTGAGTGAGTGAGTCTGTGTGTGTGAGTATGTGAGTGTGTGTGTGTGTGTGAGTCTGTTTGTGTGTGTGTGTGTGTGTGTGAGTGAGTGAGTCTGTGTGTGTGTGTGTGTGTGTGTGTGTGTGTGAGAGTGAGTGTGTGAGTCTGTTTGTGTGTGTGTGTGTGTGTGTGTGTGAGTCTGTGTGTGTGTGAGAGTGAGTGTGTGTGTGTGTGTGTGAGAGAGTGAGTCTATGTGTGAGAGTGTGATGTGTGTGAGAGTGTGTGTGTGTGTGAGAGTAAGTCTGTGTGTGTGTGTGAGTGTGTGTGTGTGTGTGAGAGTGAGTGTGTGTGTGTGTGTGAGTGAGTGTGTGTGTGTGAGAGAGTGAGTGAGTGTGTGTGTGTGTGTGTGTGTGTGTGAGAGAGTGAGTGTGTGTGTGTGTGTGTGTGTGTGTGTGTGTTAATAGAGGTAGAATACAGATTGCTAGTCAGGGGATCAAATAAAGTGTTTTTCCTGAAGATAAGTTATTATTTCACACCATAAGTACCTATTGTTTGTCTCGTCACACTGATCTGCTGTGTTCCTGTGAGAAGCGTCTCCCTGAGTGCCGCTAACCCAAGTTTCGTGTTTTCCAGAGGCTGGAAGTGAGCCGGGGTTAACGGAGGAGGACTCTGGGCCTGATCTCATGACGGCTCACGACGGGCGGATGATGACCTCAAGAGATCACACACAACATCATCAGCAGCCCATTCATCTCATGCTTCAGAGCTGAACTGGAGTACAGGCGATGGACAGGCGCTGGAGATACAGATGAACACAAGTACTGTAGATTAAGTTTGTGGAGACGGACTCTGAGACTGGCTTTATAAAGCAAGAGCTGAAAGTTCAAAAAAAGTTTAGAAACGATTCCCCTAGTTTCACAGACGAGGCCTATTTCCAGACTCAAATGTAAAACTGGTCTTAAAGTACATCGGTGCCTTTGTTTTGTTTCTTTTACGAATACGACAAATAAACTAAATAAACTATGGCCTAGTCCTGGTTTAGTCTAAACCCTCGGTGAAACCAGTTTTCAGTTTGAAGAAGTTGTTTTACTACAGTCTATTAGAAAACACAACAGATAGATATATGGATTGATAAATAAAATATATAAAGTATATGTCTTATATGAATTTTCTGTCGGTGTAACTCTATGGGATTTTTAAATCTAAAAAAAGTCCCTTCGAAGTGTTTGGTAAAGCCCTAGGAGGAGCATAGAGTTGCTCTACTAATGAATAAATAAATAAATAAACGCGTTTAAATCGCATTTCATCAAGCAGACATGATATAACGCGAGGTTCACTCCCTGCGAGGCGGCGCCGCTCCACCGGCAATCCCAGCATACACCGCGCCTCATTAGCATAAAACATTCCGCTATCTACAAGAGCCGAGCGAACACATTCAGCTCCGGAGAACTACAAACACATCTTAAATACATATAATATCAGCACAGAGACATGAGCGCAAACATGAGCGACAGCGAGAAACTGGACAAGCAGCGGCTGAAGAACTTCAAGAATAAAGGGCGCGATCTGGAGGTAAAGCCGCTGTGACGTCGAGCGGATTTACCGCCGCTTCTCGTGTAACAGTCAGATTAAACGATATCTGGCGCCGAAATCGCGCCGGCCGCGAAATGTGTTCGGATTCAGGCGTTTAAACGAGGATAGATGGGGCGGATCGGTCAAACGCGTGGTGGGAAGGTGTTAGCCGCGCGGCTAGCTGGCCGTGTGAGCCGTTAGCATCGAGCTAACGCACGTCGCAGCTCTCCATTAAAGTGTGTATTTATTAACCGTCGTCGCAGCGAGCGCCGGGAAACGCTCGGCTCTGTCGTGGTTTGTGCTTCTGGACTCGCTTTGCGTGGTTCTCGAGCCCGAGTGCTCGCGGTGGCCGTCACGCGAGCGTTAGCGTGAGCTTCGTGCTGGCCTGCTCTACAACAACATCCTCCGGTCGCCTTTCTGCGTCGCGTTCGCGCGAAGGTGTCTCGCCCGGGCGCGTTGTTGAGAGTCCGCGTCGTTTCTGGGGTCGGTGGGGTGATCGTGGATGTTAGCGGCGAGCTAGCTTTAACTGCGTCGCGTTTACACGAAACGGCGCCCTAGATACATCCACACACTGCGACTGAACGTGTAAGTCAATAATTAAGAGTATCGACCGACTTTCTGATGGATTCGGGTTAAGCAGAATAATCCTAAGTGTGTTTATGTTTTAAAGGGGTCGTATTATCCAGGTGTTCCTCCTTATCGTTTCCAGCTCAACTCGGGAGTTATATTATAAACGCATGCTGCATTTTGATGGGTGTATTATTTCTGCTGATGTAAATGAATGCTGTAAGGTCTGCAAACTGTTATCAATTAAAATGCTTCGTTGCATAATGTCTGCATAATGTAGGTTGGGTGGGTCACCTATAGACCTACACACAGATTTGGGCGAGTGGAAGTTTCACCCCGGGGTGTGTGAGAGATTCGGTGGTGATCTTTAATGATCTTTCTGGTTTCTCCTTCACAGACTATGAGGAGACAGCGGACGGAAGTGGTGGTGGAGCTCAGAAAGGTAAGCTCTGCTCACACCGGTAAAGAACGAGCTTCGTAAGGGATCGGGTAACTGGGGTTCACCCAAACGCTTGCTAATACCTGGTGCGTTCCTGCAGAATAAGAGAGACGAGCACCTGCTGAAGCGGAGGAACGTGCCTCACGAGGACATCTGTGACGACTCCGATGCAGATGGAGACTTCAGAACCGTAAGAACGTCTCTTTTTGATCTGATCATAACTTGGTGTGTGTGGAGTGCTTGAGCAAGTGAGTTGTTTTCTGTGTTTACTCTAATAATTTTGTTCTCTTTTTTTTTTATAATAGCAAAACACTTCTCTTGAAGCAATAGTGCAGGTAAGTTGTTTAAATAAAATGTGAAGTGATTAATCTCATGAAAACACGTTCAGCTCTCTTATAATCAAATAACACTACAATCTTTCCGTCACACTCATGTAATTTTAGAGTCTTTTGTTTTAACGTTGATCATTATGTAAACTCTAACAGTTTAAGAAGTGTCTTCTGTGCACCAAGACTGCATGCATTTGATCAAAAATAATATTGTGAAATATTATAGCAATTTAAAATGGCTGTCCCCTATGAGTTTTAAAAGTAGTTTATTTCTGTGATCAACGCTACGTTTTCAGCATCATTACGTCTGTCTTTGTGTCGTGATTCATTCTGAAATCAGTTTATGAAACTATTTTATCTCTAAATACCCAGTTAATTTTTTGATGTAACTGGACATGTGTAAGTGCGTCTACTTGTTAAAGTCACATTTAAATCTGACTTCTCCCAAAACTGCACTAAGTTGAAGGTGTGGGTGTGTTTTGACACACACCTTCGATCTGTGGCGTCTCTGTATGTTCAGTACGGTTATCAAGGCAATTGCTGAATTCTCTTATTGTTTCATCTTAAATGATGATAACATGCAATGCTTTGAGCTGGGATATAATTGGAATTGAAGATCAGAATAGTTTTTTCGGTGATGATCTGAGAACGCACACACTGTTTATAGGACCTAAGTGAGACGCTCACAGCGTTCAATACACCGATGCAGAATCAATCCGGAATAAATGTATATTTTAAGAGTGCGCTAAGTCCTTTGGAATAACTTGAGCAGCAGATGGCGCTCTACTCTAGTATTTATCTGCCCATTAAGTGTTTGGTCAGTCATGTAATATTACGGTTTATATTAAACACACTGTAACACCCCTGTAGTGTGCTTCGGGAATCTTATGAACGATGGTTTTAGATTCAAGTGTTTAAGGACTTCTCGATTATCGTCCCAGCCCTACTTTCCCTAAATGCAGAGCGCTTGAAATCCCCAAATTGCGATCGCAGTGGTTTCAGAATAATTTACTACTTTTCTTTTTTTATTAAAACAAGCGTGAGTTATACGACATGCTGGGAGCTCGCCTCTTCACCGAGCGTTCACTTAACGTTTGTGTGAAATGCAGTCCGGTGGTTTTTAATGGCCTAATAACTACTGATTTAAAGTTAAGGGCACGAATATGTAAATATATGTAATATGTATAGAATTGTTTTTGCCAAAAATCTACTATGACTACTAGCGCAGTTAGTGATTTTAGAAAAGGATGTAAGGACCCTGTGAATGCTTTAGACCTAGCATGATATGGAGGTTTCATGAGACTCACCCGAGTGGTTTTTGTCTTGATGAGATGTCTGTCTGTAATGAGCTGTCTGCTCACTGTGTTTGTAGAATGCGACCAGCGATAACCAGGGCATTCAGCTGAGCGCCGTTCAGGCCGCCAGGTGAGTAACCGCTCATGTTCTTCGTGATGTTTGGTGATGGCAGTGGAGTGTTTTGTAAGAGTTTCCTCTGACTGCTGGTGTGTGTTGCTGTAGTATGCGACATCCTGTTGAGTATTGTTGGCCTCATCTTGCAGGAAGCTGCTGTCGAGTGACCGCAACCCTCCCATAGACGACCTGATCAAGTCTGGTATTCTGCCCATCCTGGTGCACTGCCTGGACAGAGACGACAAGTACGACCTGGCTGAGTCACATAGGGGTTTTTTTCTTCTTCTTTTTTTTCCACATTTTTCTCATGGTAATGTTTCTTTTCTCTAGCCCTTCTCTGCAGTTTGAGGCGGCCTGGGCTTTGACCAACATCGCATCGGGCACATCTGAGCAGACCCAGGCCGTGGTGCAGTCCAGTACGTACACCAGATGCTTTCAGAGTCCTAGTTCAAGTGTTCTTAGCGTTTGTTTGGTTTAATACTGCTTTCACTACTCGAGCTTTCACTCTGATTTAAACCAAACCAGGCCACTCGTTTAAAGTACTTTGAGTTTGTGTTGTTTTTATTTAACCAAAGGTTCGAGGTTTCAAAATGTAGTTTATAAAACTAAATGAGACTGGATATTTATATAGAAGCCCTTTTGAGTCTGTTTGCTGTAAATGCAGTAGTACACACACACTCTGTATGTGCTGTGATTATAACACACACTAGATTCACTTTCATTGTCATGTAACTTCCATTTACTTTTGTCAAGACTTTTCAGAAATGGTTTCTGCATCTGTTATTAAACCATTACTTTAAGTACATAAAAATGTCTTGTACACACACCAGGTTGAATTTTCTTTAATGCTAAGATCACACACAGTAGCAGTTGTTTTCATAGGAGACTTTAAGGTTTATTAGATCAGTCTGGTTCCCACTGGTTTGGTCCTCACACTGCGAAAAAGAAAAAATATGTACGTGTGTGTTATTGTACTTTATTTTTCACGGTGGTACTGAGTACTAAAAATGTTTAAGTACAGTAAAGTAAATTAATTCTCAGCTTTTTCAAACCCAAAATTAGCAGGCTTTTATTTTGGCAAGTTGCCAGCAAGTAAGTGCTGTCAGTTTTAAAGCTGTAGAGTGCCACTTAAGGAGTCTCTCAGTTTTTGCTCTAAAACCAGCAGTTCCTAGCTGAGATTTAATGTGAATCTTGTACAGCATTTCAGTTAGTTTAAACCGTTGGCTGTTCACAAGAAGCTGTCAGCAATGTTGTTTGCAAGTTAGCGGTCTGATCTTACCCAGCGTGTTGGTTGGGTAATTTATGCATTTAACCTGGCTGGAATTTAAAGAAACGACTTAAATATCTACACTTGACCAAAACCAGTGATGTTTGCTTGCGTGTCTCATTGTTCTCCCGTGTGCTCGTGTAGATGCGGTTCCTCTGTTCTTGCGGCTGCTGCATTCTCCCCACCAGAACGTGTGTGAGCAGGCGGTTTGGGCTTTAGGGAACATCATCGGTGAGTGATTCTGCTCTGTGTCATGAGCTGATGAGAGTTGACACGAGTCAATCGTTCGTTGTCAAAGATCCGGTGTTTTGAGTTTCTGATGCTAGGTCATTGCCAGCAGCTGCGCTCCTCATCCCGATCGGTTCAGCACACACACACACACACACACACACACACAGAGAGAGAGTGCACACTGGATATCAAGGGCTTTGTTTGACGGCAAGCCCTGTGCTCGTGTTCGGTCTGGTCATCGGAGGCTGATGGGATAGGTGTGCTCTGTCCGAGTGATCGCTGTGCTGTTACAGGTGATGGTCCTCAGTGCAGAGATTACGTCATCAGTCTGGGGGTGGTTAAGCCGCTTCTGTCCTTCATCAGCCCCTCCATACCCATCACCTTCCTCCGCAACGTTACCTGGGTCATGGTCAACCTGTGCCGCCACAAGGACCCGCCCCCGCCCATGGAGACCATCCAGGAGGTACGAGTCCGAACAACTCATTTATAAATATCATAATGAGGTCTGAGTTTAACCATACGTGAAATAGGAAAAATATACAAGTAGATGGGAGTGAACTTCAACTTGAGCACCATGTTTTGTCAAGTGTAAGTCAAACTTGGCCGTGTTTACATACGAGGAAAAAACTGCAAAAGCCACCCACCCCCAGTAGGTGGTTTCTCGTGACTCTTCATGAATGGGTCGTTGTATTATTCACTTAAGGGTCATTCAGAAACACTAGTTCATTTACGAGTCAACTCTGGTTGCACTCATGCATTTAATTTATGTCTGTGGTTACGTACAGAACGTTTTTTGCTTTGCTCAGTTGTGATTGTGTGGATGTTCTCCTCTCATCGGGCGCTAGGTGCGAGTGGTTCTGTTTGCTCACGGTGATGGTCTTGTCTTTCTCTACAGATTCTCCCTGCGCTGTGCGTGCTCATTCACCACACTGACGTCAATGTAAGTGCCGCTCTTTTCTGTGTCTGCATGCACCGCTCGGGGGGGCAGCTTTAACTCTGTTCTGTGCAGATCCTGGTGGACACGGTTTGGGCTCTGTCCTATCTCACTGACGCTGGCAACGAGCAGATCCAGATGGTCATTGATTCGGGGATCGTACCTTACCTCGTCCCCTTACTCAGCCACCAGGAGGTCAAAGTTCAGGTACGGAAGAGCATGTTGTGTCCGTGTCACTTTTTGTGCGCTAAATGGTAAACATGTTGTAATGTAAAAAAAATTGTATTAAATATGTGAGCCTGGGCTGTGAAACAAGTCATAAGGGTCAATTTTCTGAAATTAAGATTTATACATCATATGAGAGCTGAATACATAAGCTTTCCACTCAAGCCTGGTTTGTTAGGACAGGGTATTATTGGGCTAAGCTACAACTATATGAAAATCTGGAATCTCAGGGTGCAAAAAAAATCTAAATATTGAATAAATTTGTATTTAAAATGGTCTAAATGAAGTCCTTAGCAATGGTATTTATGGTAAAAAAAAACTTAAACATCATAAATGTTTAATGAAGTTTTAATGTAATATCCTTATGATTTTTGGCATTATCATTTTGCCTCATACAATGTATTGATGCTTATTGGTACAAATGTACATGTGCTGCTAAATGGCTTTGTGTCCAAAGCTTACATAACGTGTTTGCCCTTTTTTTTTTTTTATTGTATTTCTGATACTCATTTGTTTTTAAACGTACTACTAAACGTGATGAGTATCCTCTGTAATGGTTTGTTGTGCTGGATGCAGACGGCGGCCCTGCGAGCGGTGGGGAATATTGTGACGGGCACAGATGAACAGACTCAGGTGGTGCTCAACTGTGACGCTCTGGGGCACTTCCCAGCTCTCCTCACACACCCCAAAGAGAAGATCAACAAGGTAACAAGTGCCTGTGTGAACCTCACCGCATGCTCGGCTCACATTTCACCCCTCACTCTCAATCTTTTGACTAAACTTAAAGATACAGTGTGTAATATTGAAAAGGGTCTTTTCACAAATGTAATATACACAACTTTGTTTTCAGAGGTGTATAAAGACCTTGCATAATGAGCTTTTTGTTTATTTTGTGGACTTATAAATAGTTAATTTTGATACGGTTATATCATATTGACAAATTATCGTAATATCAATTATGGCCACATCTTATAGCTTATTATGAACCGATTATTTTATTTTAAAGCTTGTTTTTAAGCTCAGTAACATCGTCTTTGAGGTATTTGTTGTTGGGGTGAAATGCAGATCTCTAGATCTCCAGAACTGAGGTCAAGGCATAAATGATGTGCTTGTGTTGGATATGATGACAGCTGAGGTGCGGCGCTGGCTGAGTGAATGCTGAACAGAAACACAATGTAATGTTTAAAATGTGTAGTTTAAGTGTTAGGTGTGTGTGTGTGTGTGTGTGTGTGTGTGTGTGGAGCTGAGGGACGGGGTGTCAGAGATCAGTGCTGATAAAGGAGTGCATCTGAGGTGGGCCGCTCGCTGTGAGGCTTCTCTGCGGTCTGACTGATGATTAGAGCCTCGCTATCACCCTCTCCCTCAGCCGCCGGCGCCGTGCTCTCAGCAGGGCCCGTGACCCGACACACACGCCCTGCGGTCTGATCCACCGCCCGCTCTCCTCACACACCCTCGTCTGCTCTGATGATGATGATGTAATGAGTCTGACGTTGTGCTCTCGCAGGAGGCCGTGTGGTTCCTGTCCAACATCACAGCAGGGAACCAGCAGCAGGTTCAGGCCGTCATCGATGCCAACCTAGTGCCCATGATTATTCTGTTGCTGGATAAGGTTGGTGACCAGAGCGCAGTTATTTATTAACAGCGGCTTGTAGAGCTCGCGTGGTGCAAAGTCAAACAGTTTTGAAACCTAAGATTTAAATATTTTTTAAACCAGCGCAGAACCAAAAAAACACACATTGCAAAGAACAAACTGTACTCATAACAGACATAGATGTAGAACGATCACTAAATACAAGTCTTGCTACATGAGTGAGTGTTCAAACCTATGTTAAGAGTTACGTATCTGACAGTTTATGGAATAAATTTAGATTTAATCATGGGAATAAAGTACTCTTTAAAATATTTAAATAGGACGCAGTTAAGTAGTAAAAATATTTTGCATTGTGAATGGTGATTGATCACTGGTGTTGACATGTGAATGCTGGCTCTGTGTTTCAGGGAGATTTCGGCACTCAGAAGGAAGCGGCGTGGGCCATCAGCAACCTGACCATCAGCGGCAGAAAGGATCAGGTGTGTATCTCCTCACACACACACACACACACACGAGAGGCAGTGTTCAGATGTTGATCTCGTCCTGCAGGTGGCGTACCTGATCCAGCAGCAGGTGATTCCTCCCTTCTGTAACCTGCTGACCGTCAAAGACGCCCAGGTGGTGCAGGTGGTTCTGGATGGGCTCAGTAATATTCTCAAGATGGCCGATGACGAAGCGGAGACCATCGCCAACCTGATCGAGGAGTGTGGAGGTGAGCAGAGAGCGTGAGGGGTGATGACAGAGCTGTGCTGAGAAACACTGCTTTACTTATTACTTAAAACTCTTGGGTGTTGTGTTTATCTCTTACTCTGGCAAGTGTTTTTAAGGATGAATGTTGATCATCTGTTTGCTCAGGCTTGGAGAAAATCGAGCAGCTCCAGAACCATGAGAATGAGGACATCTACAAACTGGCTTATGAAATAATCGATCAGTTCTTCTCATCTGATGATGTAAGTTTTTGCACGTTTGCTTTTTGACTTCAAACAATTAAAGGATTATTTTTTTTTCAAGTGATTCCCTCATGAACAGACAGACTGGTTCTTGAAGTCAAATGCAGCTCTTGATGATTATTCTTACAAGCGCTGGTGCTTTACTTTCTTTCAGATCGATGAGGACTCCAACCTGGTTCCAGAAGCCATCCAAGGAGGAACGTACAGCTTCAATTCTTCTACCAACGTGCCAGCAGAAGGCTTCCAGTTCTAGACGCGACGGGGAAATCTGGAGTTTTGTTTGTGATGCAGCACTCTGTTCAACATTAAAAAATAATTAGAGAGCGAGCGAGAGAGAGCGCGAGAGAGTGTGAGAAATATTAGATCCGTTGTGCTTGGCTGATGGGATCCAGCTGCATCTAACCCAAGAGAAATTGAGTGGAGTTCCTTCTGAAGGAAGCGTCCCGGCGGCGTTTGAGACGGCTTTGAGTGGATGCGAGCGAGTGAGAGTGAGTGGCTGACTACTACGTTTCAAAACACGACCATCTAAACCGAACGCGTGTCTTTTCAACAAAATCAAACCGAACCAATGGGAATAACGAAGACGTCTCAAGACGTGAATCATCTGAGGTAAGAACGCTCTAGGAGAACCTCACCACCAACGCCAACATCAAAGAGACTCAAACACACTTCTGAGGTGGCCTGAGGCGCGTGTGTGTGTATGAGAGAGAGAGAGAGAGAGAGTGTGTGTGTGTGAGTGGCCCCTGAGCTGAGGGGCCGTCTTCATCTGACGTGCTGGAGATCGAACCCAGCAGGCCAGAGCCCTCTCCTTCACGCCGCAGTCTAGCGGCACGTCTTTGTGCTGCGTGTGCGCAACTGAATGGACGTGTGTGTGTGTGTGTGTGTGTGTGTGTGTGTCTGACTGGAGAAACGCAAGACTGAATGTAACGAACGCAGTGAGTCGACATCGTGTGGAAGGTGACCAATTCAACGGGAAATTGTGGAATAGCCCGGAAGAGGAGGCTAAAATGAGTAATAATTCAAATAAATCACCTTCAGTGGAATGACTGGACATCAGTGATCTAAAGAAGACAATGTTGTGACTTTAATTTTCCCTTTTCTTTTTAACTATTATTTAGTGTTGATGACACTGGACTGAGTTTGGGTGTTGCGTCGAGGATGTCGTTGGGCACGTGCGTTTTGTCCCAGTGCGTTTCTTTTTTTTCTTTTTTGTTTTTTGTCTTCCCATTTCAGCTTTTATTTTCAGTGCTGGTGTAAATACATGTAATACACATTGTGCACTGTTGTACCTTTGCACAGACCCGGGCTGTTGTACATTAAGCGCTCTGCTTTCACGTTGAGTTCCCCCTCTTCTGTTCTCGGCTCCGTCTGCGGCCCGAAGGCTTCGATCATGTGGGGAGCTGTTTTATGTGTGAGAGGTTTCAGACATATCCTTTGCATGTGCTAAACTGCGGCATAGTTCTTTTTAGTGGGTTTTAGTTTTGTAAGTGTAAGCGTTTTTTTTTTCTGTTTTTTTTTCTTTTATTTTTAAAAGTACCTACTGTAATGTTTGACTTTATTTTTATTTTATTTTATTTTTTCCCCCTCCCTGCCCATTTATGCCCCTGACCGACCAGCGGTCCTCCACCATTCTGCACATCGCAGCGCTGGAGGTGTGTGAACATTTTAGCAAGACGGACAAAACTCAAACTCCTACTTGTAGTGCAAATAGAGTCCATCTTTATTTGTAGATATTCCTGTTGGGTGTGGAGGACTGTGCTGTGCCTTCGTCCTAAAGCACGTACAGGTAACGGTATGAAAGCGCTGTTTAGGTTTACCATCCTTTTTTTGTTTCTTAATTTCAGTTGACTGTAGAGCTGTCTCCGTTTCGCATAACCTCTTGATGGCTACATTGTTTTATTTCCAGCCCACCCTCCCCAACAGCATTCCTTGTTTGCAAATATGTAGTTTCAAAAGAAGAAAAAAATAGATGGTATACCTATCCTGTTGGACATAGACTACAGGCTCTGTACCTATTCAAATAAATATTCAAATGTGTCACTCTGTAAGTCACTTCTGTTGTGATCTGATCTCAAAGATTCAAAGAAGCTTCCACTCTGCTCGTCTTTTGAAGGTCAAACCTACAAAACGGATTTATACACTAGTTTTATAAAGGATCATCACCAGAAAAGGGAAATGAGATCTAGTGACCGGAGAGGGTTGTCAAATAGGCACGTTTAGGTTTAGGCTAGCAGTGTTTGATGTAGCATTGTATTAGGGCATCTTCTAGGATTTTTTTTTCTTCATTTACCCCTCCTCGGCCTAATCTTGACCTAAACTGTTCATCCAACTTCACAAATTTGCATTGCTGTTTTTAGTAGTCTGAGGGTCGCCTGCAGTGTTTTAGCTCTTAGGGTTAGTCAGGTTTAATGTGATCGGTGTTTATTAGGAACACCGGAGCTTAGTAGAGCGCTTTCATCATATATATATATATATATATATATATATGAGAGAGAGAGATCATAACTGGGTTCAAGCTAAAGTATTACAGCAAGCAAAAGTAACCTTACAATTTCTGCCATATGAGATTGCTGAAAATTAACCATTTGTTGTAGAAGTCGTAGTATTAGGTGGAAAGTACCCAGAAGACCCACTGCATCCAGCAATCCCATGAGTCCACTGGAGAGAAGTCCTATTAAAAATCAGTATTTTAAGAAAAAAAAAGCAGCTATTTAATTGGTGCTAAAACTGTTTTACTATCTTCTGGAATAATTACTTATTTGTTCACGATGCATATATTTTAATGCATATCAATTTAATAGGGCCTTTTTCCCCATACTTCCAGGTTTCTCAGCAGTGGAAGACCAGATCGTCTTTATTTTTAATTAGGCAATTTTGTTGAGGCACACAAGTATGTCACATGGGACAACAAATTTCTTCCACAAGTTTTTATATGAAATTTGAAAGCTTTTCAGCAGAGGGTTACATGGAAGTACTGTAGGTGTTCTGAAGTGAATGACTTGAGCCCTGTTCGGACAGGATTAGTGTTACCTGCTGTCATGGTAGAGGCTGTAATTTGTAAATGGATAAAATAATCCGTGAATGACCCACTGAACGCCGAGGTCCCGTTCAGATCAGCGTCTCTGTGATTTGCTCAGCGTTTTGCATCGTTATATAGCATTTCTTTATTTTTCTGAGAGCCTTTTGTCCATGTTTCCAAAAAAAAAAAAAAAAAAGTAGTACTTCACAGCCTATATTTGTTGTACGTGTTCTGGGTTGTCACCACTCCACACTACTATGCTCTTTGCACTTTCATAAAAAGAAAGATGTGAATGGGGCTTTAAACAAGCGCAGCGGTGGAAAAAGATAAGAATATCCCTGTAGGACCTGTAGAACATGGACATCAGTGTTTAGAGAGAAGGACAATCTGTTATCCAGTCCTTACACTGTCAAGACCCACTCCATCAATGCTTGTGTGCTTATACGGAGTTAAATACAAGGAATCCCTTTGAGTTTTAAGAACATTAAGTGAGATCTTTTATCCAAAAACCAAGTCTTGGTTCCTGGAGCTGCTGCCGGGGGAGCCTTGGACAATTCCACTGAGGAAGGAGCTTCTGTCTTTAGCAAAGGGCTTGATCTGCATCCCCAACTAGAGCTATAGGATATGCATGTGTGGCTCGAGAGATAGCTACACTCCCTCAGCTAGATGCTACAGCTTCTATTAAAAGATGGCTGCATGCTTACGAATAGAGGGTATTCGAAACCTGATGCAATAACGAACGAAATGCCTGGTATGTTGCTCAAGGACAGTTAATCTGTGCTTCTTGCCAGAGCGCTTGGACGTGCGTCTTCTACGCTTGCTATATTTGGCAGGAATGATCTAGCAATCAAACGTCTATGAAGGGAAACCAGAGGCGCTTCAAGGACTGCGTGTCTTGGTGTATAAACTGTCGAAACTTACAGAAAAGCGAGTCTCTTTGGAGAACGTCTGATTAGTGTCGTCACGAATAAGTGCCACAAAGTTTTGACAGGCTGCGCAATAAAACTCCCAGAGTTCATTTAACATTTAATGAGGTGATTAAAGGAGTGATGATCGACCGTTACTGAAGACTCAGAATCAGCAAAGAAAATCACAAATATTGTGATCATTAGTCAGCTCTTGACCATTGACTCTTTGATGTTAAGTATTGTTTAGGTCCTGTTACTCCGTTCTAACAGCCAGACAAGCCAAGAACCAAAATCAATAGACTCTGATGATTATGTTTTGACAATCATTATGGACTCATTATTTGACCTGAACTCATTTAGAGTCTAGTCTCTGTCCTACGTTTCCTTTGATTTAATTCTATATTTCATTTCAGATTCCACAGTGAAATTTCTATAATTTTGGAAGGATTTCTTACAAGCTGTTCTGATTTAAAAAAAAAAAAAAAAATTAAAAAAAAGTCTTTGAGTGAACACCGATCTCAAGAATCAGCGTATGAATCTCAAAAGTACAGCATATTCAGAGAAGCTCACAAGAGGCACGTAATGAGAAATACAATTCTGTTCATAATTTATTATTAATTCTGCAATGCATGACGGGAGCCATTGCTAGGTTTTGATTGGCTACAACCTACTTTTGTTGATGCTGGTTCTTGATGTCGGTGTATCTAAAGTCCTGTTTTTTGCCAGATGTTCACCACATGACCTCCTCTCCACTGATTTCTCTGACGGGTATAACTCAAGCCCAACTAAAATACACGCTGATCTCTATAACTGATTTTCTTCTTTGGTGATTCTGCTCGTTAAACTCGGGTGTCTTCAATAACGGTCAGTCGTCATTTAATCAACCACCTAATCGGCTCATAATCGTCAGCACTGCTTCAGTGGTACTTGTTTTGTCTGAATCCACAATGTTTTAGGCAACATCCTGCATCAAATTAAAAAAGTGGGCCATGCATTGTATGCACTTGGCTTAAAAGTGCCTCTCATGCCTTTTCCTTTCCATTTAAATATTTGGCTTTATTTTAAGGTATCACGATGATCTAGTTAAGCAGTAGCTGCTATAATTACATCAAACTAAATGACTTCTCATGTAACTACGTGTACTTACAGTTTGCGATTGTGTAGGAGAAACCTGATGCACTTTATTTTAAGTAACCTATGCCTGTGGACTTACACGGAGGTCTGCGACACACATGTAACAATCTTTTGGTTAAATAAGTAGTTTACCTATACCTTTGTTGCGTGTTAAGTACATTTTGTTTAATGTAAGTACAACAGCTGCTGCTGTATTATGGACACCGTAAAAAAAATAAAGTGTTACCAAATGTTTATGCAATATTCTTCCACCTCCACACAGGGCCAGGTCTTTAGAGGTGTGTCCTTTAGACTCAAACCTACACGAAATATTACATTTTCTGTCTTGACTGATACTAAAGAAATTGAATGTTGTCTGCTGCTGAAAACGAGGGCTTTGAAGAGGCCTTTCTCACAGCTGTCATTTATAGCATTTCCAAAATGCAGCTTTCATACAGTAGTCTTTCAAAGACCGAAACACCGTCATACTAGAGAGCTGTTCTCTCAATGTGTGATTAGGAGACTCTTCTCAATCTGGGCTTGGGTCTTTGTCTCGTCTCTCACAGCTGCCAGAACTTCTTCACTTCTTCCTCATCCACGACAAAGTCTTCGTCCTCGGCGAATTGCTTGTTTTGCAGAAGTATTGCGCGACACGCAAATTGTTTAATTACCTCAGCTTTTTTAAGGATTTTATTCAATGCGTGTTTGAAATGACAGAAATGAGACGCTTCACCTTTAAGACTTACAGAAATTGATTAGTTTATAGTAATTTCCCAGAACTGCATTAAAAATGTTAATGTTTAATCACTCCTCAAATACAAGTTACAAAGGTTCGTATTGGTATTTCACTCATATCAGAGGTAAAGCAGCGCTCGTCACGGCAGCTATGCGTTACACAACGGCATGCTTCCTCACTTTTTTCTTGTACGTCTCTGTATGTGAAGGTAAGTGCGTTTAAGGTAACGGCTTTTTTCAGACTGTAGGTCACAAAGCAAGAATGAAGATGCGTTCATCCATGTTAGAAGAAGATCTGTGGCCTGAAACTTCAGGTTATATTAACAATCATCTCTAAGACGTTTCCAGAGTGTTGCTGGATGGCCTTACTAGACAAGCAATGTGATTATTTTGTTTTGCGTTATGAAATATGAACGTTACTCTGGCATTTAATTAACAAGTTGGTCGGTGGGCATATATTTGCTCATTTCTGATATGATGCACAAGTAACAGAAACCGTTTTTCTCTGCCAGAGATCCTTTAGATCTGAACACAAAAACAAGTATGATCTGTGCAGTCCATTCTACTAACAGTTAGCTCAAGGGTTTCTGGACTAAACTAGTTGAATATTCTACTGAATAACCTCACCACATCCAGTTACTAAATCATATGATTGCTACATTTCAGTAGTAATCATATGAGCTCCTCGGAGCGGCCACACATGCAGATCCTATAGCTCTAGTTGGGGATGCAGATCAAGCCCTTTGCTAAAGACAGAAGCTCCTTCCTCAGTGGAATTGTCCAAGGCTCCCCCGGCAGCAGCTCCAGGAACCAAGACTTGGTTTTTGGATAAAAGATCTCACTTATTGTTCTTAAAAATCAAAGGGATTCCTTGTATTTCACTCCGTATAAGCACACAAGCATTGATGGAGTGGGTCTTGACAGTGTAAGTACTGGATAACAGATCGTCCTACCAGAAATCCTCGTTGCAAGAAAGTCACATTGGCGTATTCGAGCCCCATTTATACGCGTGCTGTGGTCAGGTCACATCTCTTTTATACTTGACTTGCTGTGCCAGAGGAAAGCAACATTTGAAGGGGATCAAAAAAGTCCTGAGACAAAAAATTTGCAACACTGAATAATTCTGTGTTTCAGTGCGATCGCAATATGATTATGATTATGAAGAGAGCGTGCCCAAAAACTGCTCCACCTCCGAGTCCATCAGCGGCGGCACGGTGGAGTATTCAAAGGGTGGAGCCGCAGGTAGTCTGCTGATTTATCACTGCAGAGATGGATTCGAACCTTATCCGGTCGGCCAGAAGGTCTGCAGCTCTGACGGAGAATGGAAGCCTAAGGTGTCCAGGGTCAAATGTGAAGGTAATCTGACGAGCGTTAACCACTAGCAGAAATACAGCGCTTTTTGGCACAGTCGCTTTGCAGAAGCTGAGAATGATTTTAGTGATAGGAAGGTCTTTAAATGAGCAAGTAAGATCTGATCCAGCACAACAGGATGTAAGCGTATGCCGATTGGCTAAATGAATGCCGTGCAAGACACCAGACATCTTTATATTCTTCAGTATTCTCTTTGTCTCTGAAAGAAGCTATTGGAAATGGCAAAATAGTAATGAGTGTATTCCCTGACAAAGATCCTATCAAGCACGTTAAAGTGGTTTAATGTTTGTGAATCAGATGATGTACTTCTCCACTGGGTTGTAAATGTAGGGCTTTTCTAAATGTCATTGATTTTGTCGCACTGCATGGACAGACACATCGCTTTTCGTTGCGTCTTGTTGTTTCCATATTTTATTTATTTTTAATTTCCACTCGATGACGTCATTGCTTCCTATCACCGCTGTCAAGATTACTGTGAGTCACATCTGTTGATTTTAGAAACCAGTGATTATGGAGATTATGAGGAACCACAGAAGAACTGCTCTTTATCGGAGTCTATCAAGGGAGGTGACGTGTCGTACTCTAACAAGGGGCTGGAGGGAAGTGTGCTGACCTATCACTGCAAGACGGGACACTACGCTTTTCCAGCCCTGCAGAGAGTCTGTGACAGAGATGGAGAATGGTCAGCCATGAGACTCCCGAATGGACAGAGAGCGCTCAGTGCTGTGTGCAAGGGTATATTCTCACGCTATCATTTAGCACTTAAACTTCATTCCAGAATACAGACATTGCACATATGAATGTTCAGCTGGTGTTTTTTGGTGTAGTGCATTTTTATGTGATTTAAGGTAAAACAACTTTTTCCACATACTGTACATTACTGCTTCTCCTCTAAGCCCCGCCTTCCGAAACAGCTTGATTTGTACAAAGCTCATGGTTCTAAAAAGAGCGAGGTGAGCTCTGATTGGCCAGCTATCCGGTGCGTTGCGATCTTGAACATTAACTTTCTAGTTGTGTATTCTAACGGAAGCCTAACAACGTGGTTTCTCTTTCACGGTTTGGTACACGCCGTCTCCAGAACACGGCCCCCGCTGCTACACTACAGACAGAACTTGTAGTTCACCTGAACATCTGGAACATTTGAGAACAAACCTACTCGTAGACCCGTGACGTAGAAAAATAAAAGAAATCGCAGTGCCTTTAGTTTTGAAACTTTAGCTTTTCCACGTTTAGGGATCCTATCTAAGTGTGCGATTCCCCACAGATTAAAGCACTCGTGTCTGTCTGACTCTCAGAGATCCTTTGCCCCGCTCAGCTTCAGCTTGATAACGGCCAGATCTGGCCCAGGAGACAGTGGTTCAAGATCGGGGAAAAGCAGACGTTTACCTGTCATGAAGGATTCGTTTTGGCTGGATCTGCTGAGCGAAACTGCAGTCACTGGGGTGGATGGAGCGGCTCTACGCCCGTTTGTGATGATCAGTGTAAGCTTTAGCATCCAAACACATGAAGAACACGCAAATATGATTCTGCTTTCAAATAGTACGGCTCTAGTTTCCATTTCTGTATATTTTTACTGGGCTGTAGTCACCTAGTCGACTAAACGAAACTCAAAATGAGTGTCAGGGATGAGAGAAGAGATATTTGAATGAATAATTAAACAGTAATACGTTAGGATAGGGACCGATATTCACTATTAATTGGTTGCTTATTAGCATGCCTATTATTAACGTATCGGTTTATTAGTACTGCACTTTCTCAATGTAGATGCACTTAATGAAATATGCACTCATTGGCATACATTTTTAGAACAAAAATCTTTCAAAAGTCTTATTGAATTTCTTCACATATTACAGTCAAACGTTTTTGGAGAGGGAATTTTGGGTATCTCCATAACTCAGGAAATGCTTAGAACAGACATAAAACCATACATTTTGACAGTTACGTTGTATATCATCAAGCTAATTACACATGAACAAATCCCTCTGTAAAAAAACCCTTATAAAATAAAGTCTGGTGTGTGGAGTGCAACTCATTTTGAGAAGTCAGCCTTTAAAGATATTTAGTGTAATTGAAATCTATCGACACAAACAGTGCTATAAGTGCTATAAAAGATGTCCTGTTTTCCTTCCACTAGTCTGAAGAAATACTTTATGAAATAATCTCTGAATAATAATCTCTTTGCCTGCAGTGTCTCTTCTTAAGTAGAACGCAGAAGTAGTTCTTTGAGTAGCCCATTGAAACATTAAATAGGTTTGGATTGTGAATCCATCATTTCTATATAAATCATGAGGTGCAATCGATAAATATATGTATGATTGTTCCAGCTGAGGACTGCAAAAACCCAGGCACGCCTCCAGGAGCCTCACGTTCTGGGGAACGTTTCCGTATCGGAGACAAAGTGCACTATCTGTGTCAGTCGGGTCTGGATATGCTTGGTCCTTCTGAGAGACGGTGTTTGGATTCAAAGGAATGGAGCGGGGCAGAACCGCGTTGCTACGGTCAGTCACTTATTTGCTCAGTGTAGCTGAAATGACTCCACGTGAACATACCTGATTGGTCTTTTAGCCCGGTACTCATACGATCAACCAGAAGCTGTGGCCCAGGCTTTAGGAGGATCTCTGAGCGCGGTCATGGACGTGTCACACCCTGACTTACAAAAACAAGGTGAAACCATCATTTAATGATCCTTACTTTTACTGCTTCATCGCTTTTAGTTCTTCTCCTTCTTGTTGTCCAATAGGGCTGTTTTTGGGCAGGACTGTGAGGGTTGCAGAAGGCCGTCTGAACGTCTTCATCCTTCTGGACACATCAGCCAGCATTTCACCGGAGAGCTTTCTCTTAGCGAAAAACGCCACCATTCAACTTGTCCGCAAGGTATTAGAACTAAGCAGACTGCGGACCAGGGCGGTTGATTCAATTTATCCAATCAGTCCAAACTTTTATGACACTATGTCACAATTCTTCACTTTTGGGACTCATTTTTCATGCATTTGTTAACTTGGTGCTTCATTAGAACTATGCTCCTCCAGTTTTATCTTCAGTGCAACCAAGATTGTGCCAATTGTGTTTTAATGAAATAACATCCGCTCTGAAAGGGTGCAGTTTTAGTCACGGAGTCTAGGAGAAATAACTGCTGCTCTTTCATGCTGTATATACTTTTATTTCCCGCCTCTACTTCCACAGCATAAAACAAACATGCAATAACAACATTTCGTTAATCTTCCAGCTGGATAGTTATGAAGTCACCATGAGGTTTGACATCGTCTCGTATGCCAGCGAGACCAAAGAAATCGTGTCCATTACAAGCGAACAGAGTCAAGATGTGCATTACGTCTTGAGGAAATTACAGGCGTTTAACGACAAAAGTATGTTCATTTTCTACAGATTTATCGTAGTGCTCCTACTCCAGTTTTTTGAAACCACGCATTTCATTTTAGGCCACGAGAGTAAGAGAGGCACCAATCTGCATGGCGCTCTAAACCGGGCGTACGAACAGCTTGCCATCCTCAGAGAGAACAAAAGAAGTCACTTCAACGAGACGCAGAACGTCATAATCATTGCGACTGACGGTAAGACTAATTTTCAGCGCTGTGTGTTAAGGCCTCAAAATTTTTAAGGTAACATTTTGCTTTTGTGTATTTCCAGGACACTCCAATATGGGACCCAGCCCGCAAATCATTTTACCCAAGATCCGAAACTTATTCGGCTACAAACCCAGTAAAGACCACACACAAGAAGAGCTCTTGGGTGAGTCTCATACACGTTTACACCTAATTTATAACTTTATCAGACTAATAGTTTTTTTTTTAAATAACTGCTCAAATGTCTCTGCACAGGGTAGATTTTTAGAGCGCTGCTAAAATGTGGCCTATATAACTGAATACATCCAGCGGACAAATCTTAGTCAAGACTTAATTTATCAAGATGATGTATTCAGTTTTAACAGACATTTCTTTCAGGGGTACTTGGGTGAAAATGGAAAGTTAATCCCACACTGAAATTGGTTTAATATATATGTTTGATGTTCGATTTACATCGATTGTAGAATATTAGTTGTTAAATATTCAAGGTTCGTTAAAAATTGTAGAAACTTTGTGGTGTGTCTGATTAAAACACTGTAAGCAGCACCAGTCCTTTGCTTTCTTTTATTCCATTGATGAGAAGAATCAAATCTTTAGCATTCAGCATACGATGCAGTCAACAGAGTCACATAGTGTAGTACTACCACGATGAACACGATGAATAACAGGATAGACAGAATGGAAAGGATGTTATTCGGTCCTAAGGAAAGGATTCAAGGACATGTTTGGGTGCCCATTCAAACACCCACACCTCACCAAGGCAAAAAGGGGACAAAGGAAGGACGTGAGGTCTATTTATAGACCTCAACCAGGGGGAATATGGGTAATGTAGTGTGCCATATATGGAGTTGATCTTAAAAGGCTAATCACTAGGATTTGTGGGAAATGTAGTTCAAAGAAAAATGAAATTAGGAAAAAGGTAAACTAGTCAAATTTACAACATCGATGTCATGTCAAATCATATACTAATCTAGAGGCACTCTTCATGAACTCATGTCAATGTTTACGTTCCTTCAGATGCGTGAGGAGCAACAGACTCTCTGTCAATCATTCCTTAGGATTTTAATAAAGCAAATCTCTCTCGTGAGCTTCTCAAATACAGACAGCACTTTACATGATCCATCAGGAACAGTGATATAGAGATATGCTCGTCCTGAGGTCGATGTGTCCCTGGAACAACCAAACCAAACACTCACTGTAAACCTAACCTTCACAAAAACTACAAACTGTTTCTTTGGATCTGATTGGTTAATCACAATGATGTTCCAGGGTCAACAAAGATGTCGAACTCAGCAGAATCAGGTTTTGCTCAGGGATATATAGTGTTGCTAGATATATAGGGCAGCTTCAGGGCTCTCTGACCACTGCTTGGTTCTTCTTACATTAAACCACAGGCAGAAAATGAAGGGCTGTGAAAAGAAGTAATGAAGCAGAGCGAGATTTACAAGGTTTGGTTTAGCTACTAAATCAGACATCAGGGGCCTCATTTAAAAAATGCTGCATAGAAACCATCCTAAATTTAATCTTGTGATCATCTCTTAAATATGCATACGTGTAGTTTACAGGATGAACGTATGAGCAGAAAATGATCACAAATCACAAATGATCTCGAACTTGTCTGCGACTGAATGCTTTCAGCTCTCTGCCTTGTAAACAACTCTGTAACATATGAAAGATCACCCGTCATCATCCAGATCATTTCATTCAGAGCAACAAGCTTCAAGAACAGCTGCCATTTCCAGTGAAGATATATTCAAGAGTTTATTTGGCGCATTATTTCTGTGTTTCACAGATGTGTACGTGTTTGCTGTCGGACAAGACGTGAACAAGAAAGTGCTCTCAAACATTGCCTCTTCCAAAAAAGACGAGAAGCATATTTTCGTTCTGAAGGACTACAGAGAGCTTGGACTTGTGTTCAATCAGATGATCAGTGAGTGACCAGACCTCTACGGTTCCCTTCAACCGTTGTCCAGAAAGTATTCCCTTGTAAAACAGCCACTGTAAATAAAACACATGATCGTATCAAATCGAATGAAGATTATATTTCGATTGGGATACAGTTCTTGGGATGCTGGAACTGAAGTCTGAATATCTGGGTCTTGTTCAGGTGATTCTGCCGTGACGAAGTGCGGAGTGGCTCAAGAGGAGCAGCCCGACTCTGAAAACACGTTCACCAGACCTTGGCATGTCAACATCCTCTGGGTTGGTACATTCACATCAAGCTGTAATGAAGTCTTGTGTGATAGTTACGCTTTTCGGTTCGTTCTACTGCTTCATTTGCTGCCATAGACACCGATTGCTTTGCTCGTGTGTTAGTGGTTTTATTCGGGTTATCCTATTTATATCAGCTCGTTCAGTTCTCTTTGTAATGTTTATAAGCGTGCATTCATTCATGCTTACCCGCTACACTGTAAAAACAAATAGTTGTTTCAACTTGACCCCGCTGCGTTTTTTTAGTTGAGTCAATTTAAAACTTTTAGTTACTTAATTTACGTGACAACTAAACTATGCTAGGCAGCAAGTAATTTTTTTTTTACTGCATGGTAGTGTATTGCATGGTAGATTATAATTTAGTATTTTTCTGTGCTCCAGGGACTTCGAACATGCAGAGGGTCTTTATTGAGCAAGAGCATGGTGTTGACGGCTGCACACTGCTTAATAAAAGTGAACGCTAATGAATCCGTGTCATTAGCCAGGGCTGCTGATATAAAGATTCAGCATGGTATGATCCGCCATAATACTATTTTCTGCATAGAGAGAATCAATTGCAAAGTTGGCTGAAAAAGACCTTTACTATGCTTCAATTCTCTCACAAAGGTAGCGGTGAAGTTAAAGCCGTGGAGCTGATTGTTCACGAACAGTTTAACGTGAAAGGCCTGAAGGACAAGAATGTGAAAGAGTTTTACGATTACGACATTGCTCTGATTAGGTTGAGCGAGAATATGATCATATCTATGAAGACAAGGTAAGGTTCATGCATTAAACGTTCCCCAACCATTTCCAGATCAGACTCGCTTTGCTGTACAAACAGTGCTAACGTACATTCAGCGTGATTTGCATTATCTAAACCTTTAAAATAGTTTGTAAGACCTTTAAAAGGTCAGCGATACGTCACAAGTCGGCAAGTGGACTGCTTTCGAGTGTGTTGGCATGTAGTTCTGTCTCACCAGTGAATGCACTGCATCTCTATCTTCATACACAGGCCCATTTGTCTGCCTTGTACCAGTTCGTCAAGTCGTGCTCTCCGATTGGCTCCAGACGCTACATGTGACCAGCACAGTGAGTGTTCCTATAACTCAATGGATATATTGTTATGAAGACATAAACAAAGTTCGAGATATGCGCTCTTAATCTGGAGCTGAAATGGTTTGATGTTCAGAGAAACTGCTGCTGCATCTGGAAGAGACTCCGGCTCAGTTCATCAGACAAGGAAAGCATCGGTCCGACACGCTCATACACACCGGGGCAAGAGTGAGTCCACAACACCGCTCCTTATGTTACTTGTAATGTAGACACGATGGACCTCCTGAGGCTTTTGCTCCAACAGATTTGTTTTAGATGACATTCAGAAAAAACCAAAAAGAGAGAACAAATTAAAACAAAATATAAAAAAAAAAATTTATAAATAAAAGCAAAACAGAAATAAATTATTTTAATTAAATGTAACCCTGCATGTATTTTTTATAATGTAATTATATTTCCTATTTTTTAATTAGCTTATTTTATTTACTTATTCCTGAAGGGTCTACACTGGACAGACTGCCTATATATAACCCACAGAAATCTGCTTTTGCTACACTAAATTCACTTTACATGTCTTCTTTTGCCAACAATAACATATACAATAATAGTAATAATGAACCTTCTCTTCACGTGAGGGATGTTGTCAGCTCAGTGTTATGTGATTTGAGCTCATATATAATAATGCAGATCTTTCACTGGCAGAGAGGAGAATGCATACAGAAGGCTAGATGGACGGTTCCTGAGCAGAGCAGCGCCTCGCTGTCGGACGTGATCACAGACAGGTTCATGTGCACCGGAGGAACGCTGAAAAACAGAGTTCAGATGACTTGTAAAGGTTTGCTCGGAGAAATGGGAGATGCATTTATATCCTCGCACTCGAACAACACATAAAGAGTCTAATTCCTTCGCAGGGGATTCTGGAGGAGCTCTCTTTCTACGCAAGAGGATGAGATACTTCCAAGTGAGTGCCGTGGAGTTCGTTTTGACTTTCCCCCTCCCGTTGAAGCGTTGTGAAGATGTCTGCTCCTGTCCCGCAGGTGGCGGTGGTGAGCTGGGGCACCGAGCAGGTCTGTGACTCGCAGGCGGACGCCAAAGAGTGGCCTCTGGACGCCAGGGATTTCCACATCAGTGTGTTTCCTCTCATGCCCTGGCTCAAGCTGCACCTTCACAAGGAGATGCAGTTTCTTCCATAGACCGACGAGAATAACAGCTGACTGGAACGGTCTTCGGACTTCGGTGACCCAAAACAGATTGATTGCATTTATGATGCAACTTTTCCTCGTAATCCCTAGCGAAAGATCTTTCTCTTTAGGCAACTGGTCATTACAAATGAGTTCAAATAACTATTAAAAAGATATTCAGATTACTGGATGCTACTTGCACTTCTCTTTGTAGAAGATGTGATGTGCCTTGCCTTTGTAGATCACTTTTATATTACAAAAAGCGTGTGTGTGTGTACTAAATTTGATTGTAGCTAAACTGCAGAAGGGTCCATCTACAGGACAGAGCAGAAAAAAAATCAATACCATCATCCTTTAAAGCATCTGAACGCTTTTATTGCAAGCACTGATGTTAAATAAAATGACATTTATATTAGACTCACATTTAAAACAATCATCTGTGTTAAGACAATTGAGAAGAATATATGAGGTTAAAGCCCAAAAGTACATTCAAATATGTGTGCTTCATAAAAAACATTTCACTGGAGGCTTTTATAACATCAGAGAAATTGCACCACTTTTATGAACCATTGTGATTCCTGCAACAGAAAATCAGTTTGTTTTTATTACTTCAATATAACAAACCCTTCTTTAGTGGTATGAAACATGATCCCGACCTTTCTTGACAGTTTCCGTGAGAGTTTTCCTAAAAACAGTTCTGTTTAATCTCATCCCAATCCTGTAAGACCTTTGTTCATCTTCAGAACACATTCATCAAAAATAATCTCCGAGTGCTCTCGGTCCCTCCGTAGACAGCAAGGGCACGATTAAGGTCCAGAAGTAGAGTGAAGAAATAGTTCATAGTGCCTTTAACTGTAATTTTACCAAACTACAAGAACGCTTTCTGCACGCAAATAATAATTTATTCAATAATTCTCGTCCCTGAGTTTCCATCCTCTGACATTTTGGACACCAGAACGTATTTAGCGTGTTGAGCGGTGTCTAGGTTTAGCACGCGCAAGCTTTATCCTGAACTTCAACAGCGCTGAGAGTAACTTGGGGAGAAGAATTGTTGTTGTTGTTTTGCGCACAAATGGCATTCTCTTAGCTTCGTAAAATGACAGTTGAACCGCTGACATCACATGAACAGTTTTACTGATGTCCCAGCAATTCATGCATATTTTATTCGTACAAACTGGTACGGCCTCGCTCGCGCAAATTCATACGACGCTTTGTATTTTAGGAGTAGCACAAGATCTAGACAAATTGCATGTAAATGTACGAATTAGCCACCTCATGAAATACGTATGAAATGTTCATGAGAGAGCGCTGGATATCCTTGCTATGATTCTGGGTCTTGATTGTGGTGGCAGTTTTATGGTCTCTGGAGGGATTTGATCAGAAATATCTTGATTTGTGTTCTGAAGGTGAAAGCAGGTCCTATGGCTTCAGAACGACACGAAGGCGAGTTGAAAGCCAGAGGTTTCTCCCGAAGGTGCTACTGAACGGCGCTGTGGTCCAGCAGCTGCTCCCGGGGCACTATGATCTTGAGCGCGTGATCCAGGGCCACCGCCGTGAGGCCCCAGACGCGGTGCTTGGGGCCGAGAAACACCGGGAGGGTGTATCCGTACCGATCTCCCGTGCGGAAGTGCGTGTAGCCTCGGTTTTGGGGTTGACATAAATGCTCAAGCGTCAGGGTAAAAATCTCCTCCACCTGTCAGAGGAAGAAAGGCAGCGTTACCCGACTCTTCTCTGAGAACAAACACACCGCCGTGAATAGACTGATGGGGGTGAGCTGTGCTGTACCTCACTTGGATTAGGTCGAAAAGAGAGAGCCTCCAGAGGTCCAAGATTGGCTATCACCGGTGCAATCATCATTCCAGACTGCAAAAAACAGAATCACTCAAACTTTGACCTCGGTCTAAGACTAGAAACATGAGCATAGCATGCATTCATTTACATTAGTATTAAATAAGACATGGATAAATCACACAAAGTTTTTGTTCGAATCAATGTCTAAACAAACGTAGAAGACGCATTCGCATGTCGTGGCATTATGGGTTTATTTTCTTTGCGTGTGAAAAGTATTCTTGTAGCTTCATATTACGGTTGAACCACTGATGGAAGATGGATTCTGATGAGGTCTTATATATTTTTGCTTGACAGTCACATTTTATTTATAGAGAAGACTTAAGCTGAGAGAAAGGGCGGGGTTGACCTCGTTGCTATGGATGATGTCAGCATGCTTATTAACTATGCAGGCAGTGATTGGCTGATAGGAGAGGGGCGGGGTCTCTGAGATTTATTGGTAGAAATATTCCAGAGCGCAATGGTATGTTGCCATATTCAAATAAAGCTTTAAAAATGCGACGACACGACTCATATTACACAACTCGGAAAATAAATGACTGATATGATGACCACAGCAAATGAAAGAGCTTCCAGGACGCGGTGGATATGAGCACAGGCTTAAACCAACTGCCCTACCAAGTCTGAAATGCCCTGGAGAGAGAGGCGAGGGTACGTTTACATCCTAAAGGGATGGCATAGCATTTCTTGTCTCCGCCGGTAGCTGTGGTCCTCTAAAAGAGTCAAAGGATTCAGAGCTGAAGTGGAGAAGACAAAGAAACGGGTCTTTAGGACATTTTATTCATCTACAGGCATCTTTCCGTTATTTTGTCAGACTTTTATCGCTAGGAAAGCGGCTAGGATAATCGTCTGAAAATCAAAAGCGACATACTGTGGTATCTTATCAGAACTGTTTATTCTGAGTTGTGCTGAAGTAAAAAACTCTGATGCAGAACGTTAATTTTTTTAAACAACGTACACCTTTTATGGGTTTCCATTACATATTTCAGTAAGAGACATCACTTAGGTTATACTAAGCTAGGTCTTAACAGCCAGGACTGTTTATGTTCCAGGGCAGATTGTTGGTTAGTATAGTTGTGAGTTGGAGCTAGTTTTAGCGTTTATGCCAAATATAGGACTGACACGCTCATTTAGGGGCTACTCTAGTAGCCAGTCAAGCTCACACATACGAGCAGAACGCACTGACCACGTCCCGCAGCGGTTTGAGCACACCCCACACTTGATCCTCAGCGATGAGGACGCCCAGCTCCTCGCGCGCTTCCCTGAGAGCCGTGTCCACGACGGTCCTGTCAGACGGGTCCTTCTTCCCCCCCGCGAAACTAGCACAACAGAGATGAGAAGGGCATTCAAACGAGCTCGGAGGAGCGCTCACCCCGCTTTAGCCCCGGGGCGCCACGCGTACCTGACATCTCCTTTGTGCCGGCCCTTCAGTTTGGCGGATCTGAGCGTGAAGAGCAGCGCGGGGTCCCCGCTCACGGCGCACAGACACACCAGCACCGCCGCCCAGCTCGTCCTCTCCCCGGCGTACAGGGCGGCGTTCGCCTGCAGAGAGCGTCTGCAGCGGGCCTCGTTCCCGGCGGACAGGCACTCGTCCCCCGCGGCCCTCCTGTGCAGCCCGGCTGTCGAAAGGACGCCCGAGCCGTTTGAACTGCTCTGCCATCTGCTTGGATTGGTGGAGCTCCGTGAGGGAGAGGCGTGATCCGGTGCGTGCGGAGAGTTCGTGGGGCGTCTCAACAGGGAGCGAGCGCCGGGGCCCGCACGTCTGGAAGAGTCCGGCGCCAAGGAGGACGCTCGGGAAACAGGGCCGGGGGAGAAGAGCTCGGGCGGGCGGCTGCAGAGCGTCCGTTCTCCAGCGTCTCTGGCCGTCAACACCGGTCGGAGCCGATTCAAGCAAGCCTTCGTCTGTGGGGGCCTGAGCATCCTGCGCAAACACAGGCCAACGTTAACTAAGACCATTCTCCTGAGAGTCTGAGAGCTGCACTCGAAACATTCAGGATACAGACAGGGCTTTTCTCTGTCAGTGAAATACATGATGAAGCGGTTCTACAATTACAAATAGCTGTGTGGAAAATATAGTCAGAGGTAGAAAATGGGAACGAGGGAGTCTCTGGACACAAACTAAATAAATCATGAAGCCATTAATAAACTCGGTGGCTCTGAAGACAGAAGGAGAGGACGTGAATCTAGTCACAGAGCAGCTCTCACATGTTTCTGGATCAGCTGTGAGGCGTTCATCTGACTGGAGATGGTTTCTAGACGGACCATGATAAACATTCACGGGCTTTAGTTGGTCTGAACTGATCAAAGTGATGGATGCGGCCTAAAATCACCTTCATACATTGGTTGAAGGGTTGGTAAGACCACTCGGATCAGACACAAACCAACTGTCCAACATGAAAATATGCTGAGGGATTATCATTTCAGTGCATTGATATAAACTCACATTCAAGTTAAAACATTAACCCTGAGATCCAAATACTTCAGATAAACATTCAGCTTGACAAAAAAAAAACGAACATAAAGCACAAAAGTGGGGAAAACCATCACCAGTGATATTAACTGCTCGTTATCACACACTAACATACACTTTTTGAGGAAACATTCATCACTAAGTTGCTCGTAACTTCTAGAGATCTCAGTCTTTTATAAAGACACGTGGAAACACACTTTTTCCTCTGCGTGACAGCGACAAACGGCGATGTGAGCAAACGTTGATTTTCTCAATAAGTCACAATAAAACATTTTTTAAAAAGAAGACAGTTTATGACTCACCTTAAAAGAACTAGACGAGCTCGATGGTGTTCACCGGATGTTGTGACAGAAGCGGCTTCTTCTTCTTCGGCGCGTGTTTGAATCTTCAGCTGTCGCGTGGCGCCGCCTACTGTTCAAACACGGCACACGACGCATTAATACAAGTACAACATTTTACGGCACGTTTGATTTATTAATCACATAACTGAATAAATGTATTAAATTCAGAACATGAAACATTTATTCATTCACACACGTTAAAACATTTATTCACACACATCACGATTTATTTGCAAGTAATGACTGCCGTTCTCATTTAACAGCTGTTAGAAAGTCTCGCCAATCATTTTCTTCAAATCAAAAGTCAGGAGTCTTAAATCGCCATTCGATTCGATCGACTCGTCAAAAGGAACCGGATTTAAAGATTCGATTCAGGAGTCGGTGTTTGGTTTACAGGCAGACAGCTCGACCCGTGAGTACAGCTCAGCAAAGATGAACTTGTTAGGAACGAAACATCTAAAAGAGGATTACCATGTATTTAATGCTTCTTAAATTACAAGCTCGCAAACTTTGGCGACAAAACAAATCCCGTTAGATGCTTTTTCCGGTTTTTAACATTCACCAAACTTTAAATACAACACGATTCACGGACAGACGTGCTAATCTTTATTTTGATCATTCTTTTGTGATTTTTACCTCGCTGCAATTCGGCTTCAAATCTGGGATGAAAAGTGTACTTTTGACTTAATATTTGCATCAGTCACATTTAATAGTTTGGCTTTCGTTTCATCACTATGTGTAACCTAAAAAAAAAAAAAAAGCTTAAACGTTTCTAAAACTTAATTTGACATGAAACGACCCCCAAAAACATCTGAAGAATCAGCTGGATAATATATATCAATATTTTAAGAATCAATTATTTATGAAGACTGCAACAAACGTCGCATAAAGTGAACTAATCTTACTATTATTATTGTTATTATTAAGGTGAGGGATATTGATTTGGTGGCCATTGATTTCTATAGACGTTTACTTACTAGACTACTCATGTTTTTATGCTTTGACTAAAACACTGATGAAAAAGCCAAGAAAGTGAGTAACTTTGTAGTGTGCTTTCGAGGCGTTATAAGGTTCTGCAGGTTCTCAGCTTAGTGTTTCTTAGGGTTTCTTAGTGTTTTTAAGTCATTTCTACCCTGTTTGGCCCAAATCGAGCCACTTCTTAACGGATGGCAGAAAGGTGATGCATGTAGAGTTTGTTGACGTGAGCCTTTTACTGGACGAGTGCCACAGATGTAGTGCTTTGAGTAGGTTAAATATGTCCATGCATTCAGACCGTAGGATAAAAAAGAAGAATCCTGGACGTTTAGGTCTCATGTAATCTAGTGCACATCTAAAACATAGAGAAAACATCGCTTCCACATGAACTTTACCTGATAATGCTTTAAAGCAGGAAGAAGGAAACATAAGAAAACATAAAAACATTACTATTTTCTTTTGATTGTTTGGTCAAATGTTTCTAATAATGTAAGTGGTTACTATCACTTTTTATCACATCCTTGCTAGTTAACGATGTTAATTCCTTAAAAAAAACTTGGACTAGTAGTGCATTACCAATTTTTTTTTTTTTATTATATTTTGATTAACCGCTCTTCTTTTTTGCTTTTTATTCTCTTATAAAGAAAACGCTTTCAACGCTCTGATAAATCTTCATTTTATTATGATTTCTGAGGATGTGACACGGAAGGCTGGAGTAACGATGCTGAGAATAGATAAAATAAAAAAATAAAAAGGGTTGCAATAATGTTTCACAAAATTACAGTTTTTAAATTTTTGTATTTATAGGTAAAAAAAGTAGTTTTTGGTCCAACCTTGATGAGCAGATGTATTGATTAGTGAGCTCTCTTTCTCTTATTAATAATGTTTTATAATACTATTTATGGTATTTTGACAAAAACATTACGTATTACTCGCTGCTATGTGGTTTGAAGGTGGTTTCTACAGCGAGGGGATGCCCTAATGACATCACTACCATCTTAATGAAATACTTGTGTAAAAAACCTTTCAATACAGTACCTGTGTCACGAGGGGAAAGTTAGCGACATAATAGTAACGTTTCTACAACGTTCTCCGAACCTTTTCGAGCCTTTTTGCAGGCTTTCATTAACCAGACACACAGGTCTGTCAGCCTGCCTTACATTTTATTCTAGCTGTGTCATTTGTCTCGTGGAAAATGTGTGAACCGTGCAGAGAACTTGTCCTGCTAGTTTTAACCACACCCGTTCTGGTTTAAAAGGAACTGTGAAAAGCCTTCTCTTGTGATTTTACAGAAACCCTGCTCTCTTCCTCATCATGGCAACCGCAGACTGGGCTCCGGACGCGTTCTCTTGCCCCATCTGTCTGGACGTCCTGAAGGACCCGGCCACCCTTCCCTGCGGTCACAGTTACTGCCTGCTCTGTATCCAGAAGCACTGGGATCAGGCGGCGAACAAGGGCTCCTACGAATGTCCTCAGTGCAGACAGCGTTTCAAACCGAGGCCGGTCCTGGCCAGAAGCAACGTGCTGATGGAAGCTCTGGAGAAGCTGAGGCTGGGCAGGCCGGACGGCACGGACGCCCCTGTCTCGGGTCCCGCGGGGCCTCAGACCGGGCTCTATCCCTCTCTGCCCTCCGGCTCTCCGGAGCTCTGCCCTCTTCATCAGCAGGTGCTGGAGCTGTACTGCTGCGAGGACAAACAGTGCGTCTGTGACGAGTGCAGCCTTCTGGGACACAAGGGCCATCGGGTGGTGCGTCCAGACCAGGAACGGCAGGAGATTCAGGTACGCCACCGCATCGCAAACACTGCCAAAAAGGTCACGTTTCACCACAGAAGTTTAGAAAAGAAAGCGATGGTGACATAAACCCAGCGGCTCTGTTAAAGGGGTCATCGGATGTTATCTTATGAAGCCCAGTTGATATAATTCTTATGGTGTTAATATATATATAATTTAGGTGCACGTCCCTTTAAATGCTAATGAGCTCTGCTGACCCCGCCCCTCTCTTCTGAGCCGCTCTCATGATACTGTTTACTTTAGCCGCAGTACTTGCTCATGACTGCTTTCTAACGAAGGTGAAGCTGGATCAGGAATTCACACAAACGTAAATCCAGGATTCATGCAAACATTAGTTCGTTTAGGAAGATCAGGGGCGGAGTCAGCTGCCGTGGGAGGGGCCTGGCTCTGTGATGTCACACGGCGAGACCTGAAAATGACACTGGGTGGACTTTTATAATTATACGGTGGTCAAGTACACACACTTGACAAGAAGTTTATGTTCAAACACCAGGGAAAAGTAAATTTTTCATCCGATGATCCCTTTAAGAGCCTTTAAGGTATACTCCACCCAAAGATGAAAACGACCCCATAAGGCATCCTGGGTGTGTATGACTTTAGCTGTCAGCAAAAAAAACTAAACTTTAATTGAAGTAATTGAGTAATTGTGGCTGTAGCATGTAGACTTGAAGACATTTTTTATCAAGCAGTTATGCTGTTGCATGGAGCAGTGATGCATATATGACATTTTCACCGGTGAGGTTTTAGACTTTTTTTGACAACAAGTGTGTTTTAAAACTAAAGCTATAATGCCTTTGAGCAGTTTTAGATATTTGTGCTAGAAAGCTGTTGGTGCTTGAAAATATTTAGTGGCCTCCCAAACCTTCAGATACCAGTTTCAAAAAATATCAAAGTTGGAAATTTTAACTGGTTATTGAAGATTTTGAAAAGTCGCATGAATCATGGGAACGAAAGTAAAAGTGTTCTGACCCCTGATGATTGATTGGACGCGTGTTTTGTGTTTTTGCTGTGTGTATGTCCTGAACTGTTGTACGTCAATGTGGTGTGTCTTTATACAGCAAGAGCTGAAGAAAGTGAGCGATCGGATACAGGGGAGCATCGCAGAGCGAGAGAAGCTCCTGGAGAGCCTCCCTCAGGTCTCTCAAGCGCACGAGGTAATAACCGCACAGGAAGTCTTCAGTGGTTGTGAATGAGCTGCTGAGGCCTGGCTTTGTGTCTCTCAGAGCTCGGCGCAGCAGCTGCTGGCGGACAGTCAGGCGGCGTTCGAGGACGTGTTGAAGAGCGTCGAGCTCAGTCACTCTCAGGTGCTCCAGCTTCTTCAGACGCACCAGACATCGGCCAGCAGCCGCCTCCAGGCCCAGACCTACAGCCTCCGGCAGGAGATGCTCGGCCTGCAGCAGAGACGAGAGGAGCTGAGGAGACTGGACGGCATCCAGGACCCCGTCGCCTTCCTGAACGTGAGTGACCCTTCAGCTTCAATGATCACGGCACTACTTTCTTTTTAGCATTTTCTGATTACTAACAGGTTCAAAGAAGCATTTCTTTAAAAAAAGGATGTTGTGTTATAATGTGCAATGCCTTAAAGGCTCATATCGTTAGAAGAGGTTTCTATTCTGCTTTGTATTGACATAAATGAAAAAAGTATCACATGCTCAAAAATATTATACAGTACAATTTCAACACTTTTAATAAATCAGTATATTAGAATAATTTCTAAAGGATCATGTGACACTAAACACTGGAGGTGTGATGCTGAAAATGCAGCGCTGTGTCACAGAAATAAATTCTATTTAAAGTCTGTTAAAATAGGAAGATTTCACAATATTGCTGCTATTTCTATATTTTTGATTGAATAAATAGAACTCTGATGAGCTACAGATCTTACTGATCCCACACTTTTGAGCTGCGGTGTATATTGACTTAAAACACATGATTTTGACTGTTTGCTTTTGGATTAAACGTCTAAATGTAAAGGTCAATATATTCAGGTCAAGATGTACCACTTTGGTGTATTGGACAAATTAAATGGACAAATGTAATGATTTTACATACACACGAAGCATAATAAATGCAAGCAAAGCGCCTGTTTTAAACATTTGTGAAAATAGATAGTCTAAATATGAATAAATAATCATCATTTAGTAAGGCCCGTGTACATTGAGCTATTTTAGCCGTTTAGCAAAACATGTTCACATTGCAGTCATGTAATGAATGTGTGCTAATCTGAGGGTCTTCTCATCTAAACTAGAAGAAAAGCTTCAGGAATTACAGCTGTTGCCCTGAATCAACATCTTCAAGTCTATCAGAGATAAATTAATCTAGTTAAGCCTTACTAGAGTTATTGGTCAGTCATGGTAAAATGTACAAATGTAAAATTACTAATACAGAAGGATAATAAAGCTGTTTTAAACTGGCATTGACGCTGGAAAAAACCCATTTTCATCTTTCATCTATTCAGTTTTTTACCAGGTTTCTCATGGTATATTACATTACGACTGCAATAATCCTACAGTAAATCCTGTTTTATTGACACTCTTGTGTAATGTTTGATTTGGTTGATGTCCCCATTTGCATTCACGCACGTAAATGACACATAATAGGGGAGTTCGTAAGATTGGCATTATTATAGTAACGATATCTTCTGCAGACATTCATGGCCTTAGATCCTGTGGAGGAGGCTGGACATGCAGCGCTGGAGATCTGGAGTCCTGAGTCGGTGATATCTAGGGTCAGACTGTGTCTGGACGCTTACAGACAGACCGCGCTCAATCTTACCAAAACCAACCTGGCCAGCATCTTTAGAGTGGGTGAGTTGTGTGTTTCAATACTGTATACTAATAATAATCCTTGTCTTCCTGCCTAGGCATCAGCATTACCTGTACTTGGCTTGTTTTGACATTAAATGAATGTATTCATTGTATCACTAATAATGCACGCTTAAAATGATAAATGGGGGTAACACTTTACTTGCATCAATGCTACTAAAGTCAGCCACCTCTACAGTGCATTGCAGATAAAAGTCATGCTTTATTTTGACATCACATCGAATAACTGTGGTTGTAAATTTGACTTTTACAAATAATAAGCCAATGCATTAGTACTCTGAAGATCAGCGAGGATGCTATCTTTCAGTCAACGACGGCGCTGCTCAAGTACATTCCCCCGGTCCGGTCTCCAGTAACCCACAGCCGTCCTCACAAAACAGCACAGGTGAGCTCTGAGCTCGTCTTCATCGTCTTCACCGTGTCCATAGTGTACAAGGAATCTGTCCTCCTAGATTGCAGTCTGTTTTCTTCTCCGTTACAGAAGTGAAGTTGGACTCGGTGAAAACAGAGGATGAACCCGAAGCCCGAGCTTCCTCCGCTGCAACACAAGAGCATCACAAGACACAAGCGTGTTCCTCCGCCAGTCCACGTAAATCATCTCCTATTCATTCAGGAATGAAGATAAAAACATGTTTTCATTAGATTCTTCTTCATAGAGCTTCTTTGTGTGTCTACAGTGGAGGCGTCAGCGTCCTGTTGTGTGTCTAATCCAGCTCCGAAAACAAGAGAGGAAATGCTGAAATGTGAGATTGTGTGATTTTTTTTCTACTTCTTTTCTAATTTTTATTTTTATTTTTTTTAAATAGGCTCGTTCTCCAACTTCCCCCCCCCAGAGATAAACAGCTGAGTTTAATCGTTTTTGAATCCATTTAGCTGATCACCGGGTCTGCACTTTTAGCGTAGCTTAGCATAGATCATTGAATCTGATTAGACCGTTAGCATCACGCTCAAAAATGACTTTAAAAAGAGTTTATATATTTAAAACCTGACTCCTCTGTTGTTAAACAGTGTACTTAGACTAGCTGAAAATGAAAATTTGTGATTTTTTTTTTTAGGCCCATATAACTAGTAACTATACTCTTATTCCGGCGTATTAATCAAGGAATGTTACTGTTGTACCGCAGCAGGCGCAGTGATATCATGCAGCGCCTGAAAATGTTAGGGACTGTTTATGTAATATCATTGCACCTGCTGCAAAAAACCAACGCTTTGCGATATTTTTGAGCGTGATGCTAACGGTCTAATCTGATTCAATGATCTATGCTAAGCTAGGCTAGGCTAAAAGTGCTATCGCCAGACCCGGAGATCGGCTGAATGGATTCAAAAATGTAAAATGAAGTGCTTAACATTAGGGGAGTTCGAAAATGTGCATATTTTCAAAATAAGTGGAGTGTTTCAGTAAACCTGGTTGTGCATTTGTTCTTGTGTGACGGTGTGTGTGTTTCGTCTCAGTCCGCATCGAGCCCACACTGGACCACTGCAGTGCTTTCCGCCACATTCGTCTGTCTGAAGGATATCGCAAGGCGACGCTCTGCGCGGAGAACCAGAATTATCCGGATCATCCGGAGCGCTTCATGTTCTGGAGGCAGGTGATGTGTGTGGAGCAGCTGGCCGGCAGCCCGTATTACTGGGAGGTGGAGTGGACGGGACAGAGGGTGAGAGCAGTGAACACACGTGGAATTTAATACACCAATCTTTGTGTTCTTTTATTGACTAAAGTATTTAAACAATGACTGAATTCAGGTGTTTTAGTTCAGTCAGGTAATATAGTTAAACAAGTGCTATTCTGCTGAAAAACAAAACATCTTGCATCTGCTAAAGGTAGTTTTCCATTCAGTAAAAATGTGTTTATTAAGCAGAAGATGAGCTGTGATGATTGATTTTTAGCTGCTGGATTCATTCCTTTGGTCTCATGACCTTGGTTTGCCCTCTTCAGGTGACGATTGGTGTGGCGTATAAAGACATGAATCGCTCCGCGTCGGACGACAGTGCCAGACTGGGTCACAACACGCAGTCCTGGAGCCTCTACTGGTCCGGCAAGGCCTTCTCCATGTGGCATGATGGGAAGGAAACGGCGCTGGTCGCTCCCAAAGCCAAGCGCATCGGCGTCTATCTGGACCAGCAGACCGGCGTGCTGGCATTTTACAGAGTCTCGCATAACCAGGCCCAAGAAATATGCTGCGTTCACACTCACTTCGACAGACCTCTCTTGCCCAGTTTCCGCTTCTGGTCTGGAGTCGGCTCCTCCGTCGCCGTCTGTGAGCTCAGCTAGAGAGAAGACAGAAATGTCGGCCATTAAACGCACAGCCTTACTGCAATCTTTATCTGTTCACAATAAAACACCAACACTAACGCATCTCAGTTGTGTTTGTGATGTGCATGTTTATGGTGACCTACACGTGAATAAAAGCCGATGCATGTGAGTTTTAAGCACAGTTATCAACACGGTTGTCAACAAAGTTTGTCCTGGCAGCAAGAGCCACGAGGTCTATAAATACTTGGAGAAACACTATTCATCAGCAAGCTGCCGGGGTTCCCAAGAGTCCCAGAAAACCAGGAATGTTTAAATGTTTTCAAAGCCTTGAAAAGTCATGGAAAAACGAGAAAATAAATAAAGCTTAATGGCGAGACACTACCGTTCTGATGATAAGAAATGTGGCTGTTCATATGCCATCTGCTTATACATAAGTGTTCTGAATGTGTGCTTGTTAAGAGGAAGTAGATCCATTACTTTGGATTTATAAAATAATGAGAGTTCCCTCTATGGAGCTCCTGCTATAGCTCTGTTGCAAAGAGAACCTCCAGCACTTGAGCTGATTCTCTTTATGATACTGATTAAACTCTATTCATAGAGCAGAGGCAGCATCATGCTTCAGAAGATCCTACTTGCTCTTCATCAGGAGGATCTTCTGAAGCATGATGCTCCAGCGGACCGAGGCAAGCTAATGTGTGTGTTATTTTTCTGTGCTCCTGGCTTCCAGCCTAGAAGAAAATCATCGTGCAGCGTGAAAACACACTTGGGAAGTTGTGCTTTCGCTTCTCAGAGCACGCTTCTGTTGACCGGAAGCTGAAAAAGAAGAAGGCTCAAAACACTTTTGAGCGAGTAGCACGACCACAACTAAATAAATAAACAATGGTATAAGATTCGTGAAACCACTCGATCTGTTTTATTTTTATTTATCTTTTTTTTTTTTTTTTTGCGTCTGCTTGGCTCACACCGGATATGACGAAGCAGATGACGAATGCGGATGTTTAGCGCAGCAGATTGAGTTCCCCGCTCGAGTGATGTCGCTGATCGAGCTGATAGCGAATAATGACTCTAAAAAGCTGGGGAATAAAACAGACGAACGATAGCGAAGTACATTATCGTTGCCAGAAGGTAAGAAGGGCGACTCCGCGTTTTAACATTAATTTCTGTCCTGACAGGTTGAGGTTTGACTTCCTTCAGCGCTATGTCAGTCAGTTAACGCTTGGTTTAGACAGCTACCTGATGTATTCTGACGCGTCGTAATAAACAGAGCGCGTGTTTCGACGTCTTCCGGTTTGTCATGATGTCACAAAATGACACACGTTCGTTCAGTCGTATTGCCAGATCCTTTACACCCCGTACACCTAAAACCAGTTCATACGTGCGTTCACATCCACCCACAAAGAGACGGGGAAGCGCCAAGCGTGTAGTTCAGTTCGGACAGGACCGAGCGAGCTTCACAGTCAGGTTCACTGAAGTCAACTTTGCTTTTGAAGAAACTGAGCTCTTGAGAAACTCTACTCTAGCTGCTTTAAATAGTAAGGACGCTCACACCACGTCTGTTTAATAAAGTCTGTTTATAACACCATCATCATTTTACAGCATTCGCACAAGTGCCTAAAAAGGTACTGTAGCTTTAAAGGTATGTCTCTAGAAGCTAGGAGATCGTGTTCTCCAGTTCTCCTTGTAAACTAAAAAAAACAACTAGTTTTGTATTGATTTTGGCTAGTGCTGTGGTTATTGAAGGCATTGATTGTGTGCGTGCGTGTGCGTGCGTGTGTGTGTGCGTGTGTGTGCGTGTGTGTGTGTGTTTCCCCGCAGCTGATTTCTCCGGGCTGACATGGCGTCCTCCTCCCGGATGTGTCTCCTCGTCTGTCCTCTGCTACTGCTGGTGGTTTCCCCGCCGCTCGTCCGCTGCTTCTTCTCTCCCTCCCCAGCGTCCCGGTCGTGCGGGCCGGGCCGGTCCTGGGCGGTGCGTCTGGACAGCGGCGCGGTGAGAGCCGGACGCTCGCTGGAGCGGCTGGCCCAGAGCGTGGCGGACGAGGCGGGTCTGGAGAACCACGGCCAGATCGGGCAGCTGGAGGAACATTACCTGCTCTGCCAGCCGCTGGAGAACGGCGCCGACGCCGACCCGACCGACACCGAGTCGGCTCTGGACAGAAACCCTCATGTGCTGTGGCACTCCCAGGAACACATCCTCAGACGCTCCAAGAGAGGCGTGACCTTCAATGACCCCAAATACCCCAACCAGTGGCACTTGGTGAGTGTTGTGTTGCGTGAGTTACTGAACATGCGTTCAGCCACGTGGACAGAATTACAGACTTCAGTAAAATGCACATTATAGAAATGCTAAGGGGTGGAAAAGCTTCTGAAATCTTTCTGAAAATTGCAACCCTATGTGCACATCCGAAAAAATTGGACTGAAAGTTGGTGCATGACGAAAAAATACAATGAATGCACGCAGAAAATGATTGCTACAAACACACTTAATTAAATAAATTCAAAAAGACCGTTACGTCTTTATCAGTCTTGCTAAAACTAAAAGAAATCTTTTCATAGAAACATGCACGGAATCAAAGGACAGACGATTAAAAACATGATCAGCAGTCGAAGCTAGGAGTACTACCACTACTAAAGAATAATTTAAATATGATTTACACGTTAAGGGATTAAGACATGTACTTCAAACTAAGTGAAAGTTAAATAAAAGTGGCAAAATTAGAATTTAATTTTGTACAAATTAAAAAAACATTTAGGAAAAAGGTGATTTATTTTTTGTAGCAGTCAGATTTCAGCACGCTTGCTTTTTCAGCACAACGACGTGAAGCACGGGATGGACGTGAACGTGACCGGCGTCTGGGAGAGAAACATCACCGGCGCGGGGATCACGGTGGTGGTGGTGGACGACGGCGTCCAGCACACGCTGGCAGATATTCAGCCCAATTACGTGAGTCGGCCTGACCTCCAGCGGGCACACGGCTTCAGGTCACCCGTCATGTGTGTCCTGCTCCCCGTCGGTTCAGTTCGGCTCTCAGGAGAGTAGTAGTAGTTGTTGATGGAGCGTGGTTTATCGTGTGTTTGGTGTTTCCTAGAGTCCCGAGGGCAGTTATGATCTGAACTCCAACGACCCTGACCCCATGCCTCACCCCGACGGCCACAGCGATAACCACCACGGCACGCGCTGCGCTGGAGAGATCGCCGCCGTCTCCAACAACAGCTTCTGCGCTGTCGGAGTCGCCTACGGAGCCAAAGTGGCCGGTAGCTGACTTTATTTCACAACGGTTTTCCTCAGAGTCATCGGTGAAATAAGTACTAAACTGTCTCAGTACATGTTTCAGAAATGAAGGTATGTGTAATGAAATGAACGACACCGAGAAAGAACGAAATTCGGCTCCAAACAAACCACGTAAAACCGAAAGCATTGTTTTATTTTTAGAGAGAAACTATGATTTGTTGTTCAGCACTAATTAATCCCATGCTAAAAGGATCTTTGAGGAGAATTGCTTTTTTTTTTATTTTGTTAAATCGCTTGTTTTCCTCAGTTTTCTACCAAAGCGAAAAGAATTTAAATGTTTTTATAAATTTACACTTGCATTGTAGAGGTATTTAGCTTATTGAATAATTGATATATTGGTGAATTTAGCCGATATTCAATGCATATACATTTTAATATGTATGATAACACGAGCCAAGTAAATTCAAAATGTGTAATGCAGTAAGGAAAATAATGTAATGCATGTTTTTTTCCACGTGTTTGTGCATCGCTTTATTTTATTTGTGTGAGTGTGCTTTGCAATAAGTAAAAGTTTACCCACATGTGACTTTTTTTAATAAGTTTAAAAAATATATATATATATGCAAATAGTTGGCTTTGAGTTTTGAGTTGATTGTTTTTAAAGCACCCTCCTTTTATATAGCTATTAAACCGTCTTGTCTTGGTGCTCTCATACTCTCAAAATCACAAAATATTGTTGAAATTGTGGAATTAGTGCAGCGACCGAATTAAAATCATCGCTGTATAAACAGTGCGGGTTCATAGTTCAGTGACTGTGGCATCACCGGTGAAGTAGTGTACAGTGCTCATTATCTGTGATGTCTCGGCAGGGATCAGGGTTTTGGACGGACCCCTCACAGACAGCATGGAGGCTGTTGCTTTTAATAAGCACTACCAAGTCAACGACGTCTACAGCTGCAGGTACTTCACGCAAGAATTTGAGAGATCATAGATATTCAAGTCATTCATCACGCTGGTTTGCTTTTATTGCTAGCATTGCATACTAACAGTACTGCACGAGCTGTTGGGTTATAATTCATTAGCTAATGTCCAACTGATCACTTTATAATTTGTGGAAATGCATGAGGTGTGTGTTTTGTCCTGTAGCTGGGGTCCAGATGATGACGGCCGGACAGTCGATGGACCGCATCCCTTGGGCAAGGTGAGGCTGTCTGAAGAGTTATGCTCTTAACATCTCAGCCGTGCGTTCAGTTCTCAAACAACATGCGCTTTCTGTTTCTGTTCTGCAGCCCCAGGGTCAAGCGACGCTGCTTTGAAGTAATGAGTCTGTGTTTTAGTGTGTTTCTGACGCTGATTGTGGTCCGCAGGCGGCGCTGCAGCACGGAGTCATCGCAGGACGCAGAGGTTTTGGCAGCATCTTCGTTGTCGCCAGCGGAAACGGAGGACAGTATGAAGACAACTGCAACTACGACGGCTACGCTAACTCCATCTACACCGTCACCATCGGTAAAGAACCGCCAGGGGCATGTCAGATTCAGATTTCAGCCCAGAGAAAAACCTAAGCTTTTATTTATTTATTAACATTTGTAAAAAAAGGGTTAGTTCACCCCAAAATAAGAGTTGTGTAATTACTCACCCTCAAGTCGTTTCAAACCCATAAGACTTCTTCAGAACACAGATTAAGATGTTTTGGATGAAATCCGAGAGCCATTGGACAACGATCAGTACATCATTAAACAGGATGTGACCTCAGTTTTGCCACGCTACGAGAATACTTTTTTTTGGCAAAGAAAAGAAAAATAGCATGATTTACTGAGTATTATTATTAGAATGGTATTATAAAGTTGTAAATATCGATCCATTTCTTGCACAGATGATTGTTTTGCTTCATAAGACTTCAATTCATCTTCAGGTGTTCCTTGATATGCTTTTTGTGAGTGTAATGGCAGCCGGTCTATTACAGCTAAAGATCGTCTTTACTGAAGAAGTCACTTACGTTTCAGAGAGACTGAGGATGAGCAAATGAATGTAATTCTTGTGAACTAAGCCCTTTTAGTAAATGAAGGCTCTTTTAAGACGGCGTGTAATTGCAGGTGCGGTGGATGAGAATGGCAGAAAGCCGTTTTATGCAGAAGAGTGTGCGTCCATGCTGGCCGTGACGTTCAGCAGCGGCAGCAGACAGCTCCGCAGTATAGTGAGTATCAGTACAGTCTGCAGGAGCACCACACTGAGCCAAAGACAGCTTTAGACTAATGTGAGCTAAAAACTGTTTCTGCCCAGCGTAGCCTGCTAAAACCTGTTTGAGACTAGGGGTGTGTGGGATTGACAAAAAAAAGCAACGATATCTTTGTTTTGTGAGATCGTATCGCTGGTGATAATTAGATGTTGTTCTGCTGATCTTAAGAGCTGACTCAATAAATTTTGATGTTTATGATGTTTTGCACTTCATTTTTGTAGAAAAAAACATGCTTTGTCTGAAATTTATTAACTATCTCGCACACCCCTAGTTCAGACAGCTGTAGTTAAACACTGTAACTAAACCAAGACCATCCACTCATATTGTAACATGTGATATGGCACGATAAGCCCCGCCTTCTGAATAAAAGACCCAATCAGCCGTTGGTATAGTCCCTGCAGCTGCCGTTAAGTGTATGCAGATGAGCTTTTGGGGGCGGAGTTAAAGAGCACTGAGTGCACGCGGTTTAGCTTGTGTGTGTGTGTGTGTGTGTGTGTGTGTGTGTGTGTGCGTGTGCGTGTGTCAGGTGACGTCGGACTGGTCTCTGCAGAGCGGCACCGGCTGCACGGACGGACACACGGGCACCTCTGCGGCCGCTCCTCTGGCTGCGGGGATGGTGGCGCTCATGCTGCAGGTTCGGCCCTGTCTCAGCTGGAGGGACGTCCAGCACATCATCACCTACACCGCCACTCAGGTGACGCACCGCCGCACGGTTGATCACCGTAGATCTAGTCTAATATTCTAATATTGAAGATGTATGTTGTTGTTGTGGTCACTATCATTGTTAATGGTGGTCTAATAGTGTAATGACGTGTCCGCAGCATGACGCTGAAGCTCAGGCTGACTGGGGGATCAACGGAGCCGGCTTCCATCACAGTCACAAGTACGGCTTTGGTCTGCTGAACGCCTGGAGGCTGGTGAACGCCGCCAAGGTAGAGATCTGTCACAGCACTGCTGCTTTCAGGCAAACACAGACTCTCATGATCTCCATCTCTGGCAGGTCTGGGAGCCCGTCCCCTTCTTGGTGTCCTACCAGAGCCCGCTTTTAAAGGCCAGCGAGGACATCCCAGCCTTCCCCAAAACTCTCACGCACACCTGGAACGGTAAGAGACTCGTGTGACGCATGCACGTAAACTATTAACCAGTAGCTTATTAGCATGCATATTACTAGCATACTGGTTATTTATTAGCAAGCAGCAAATATGGAGTTTATGGAAGGAAACTATAAATGATTTACTGTTTTATGATCTAATGTGTATTTCCGAACAAGCCATAAAAAGGGCTGTTATGACCGCGGTGTGATCTGTTAGTGGATGTGTGCCACACGCAGCAGATGCCGGCCCTTTTTTGGAGATGTTTGTCTGCGTTTCTGTGTTCAAGTATACAGTGAGAGTCAAGTGTTTCTTCCCTTCTCCACCGAGCTCACATCTTTCACACGGTTTTCCTTTGTCTCTGTCTTCAGTCAGTCGTTCTCTCTCCGTTCGTCTCGTGAATCGAATCTTCATGAGCTCAGGTCATGGAAAATACATATCCGCTAATAGCTATTAAGAAGTGAGATTTGCAACCGAGCACCAGAAGACCGACAGGACTCCTAATGGCTTTTCTCATAGGTTTGATCGTTATTAAAGTGACTAATGTAGAGGTTCACCGGCACTATTTATGCAGGAAAAAAGAGGGTCCATTCAAAACGGCATTAAAACCGATCAAGTTCTTTTGAATATAGTATTAATAGTGTGACTTAAAGGAAATGTCTCCTCAGGAGGAGTTCACTTCAGTTGCTTTCATAAGTAGGTTTATACACTATCACTTGCTTTCAGAAGCATTTCTATCAGCATGAAACGGATCTCCGGTGGTTTTATATCAGCTCTGAAGAGGAAGAATGCAGGACGGGGCTCGGTTTTGTCGGTTTTGTCTTTTGTTATTTGCTATTGAGCGACGTCAGAGTTTGTACCCGGCCCACAGGGAAGCTTCAGCGTGTTTTTGTTGATGTCTTTCTGTTTACCGTGATGAACTCTCTCCGTCAGAAGATCATGGCCCTATATGGTCAGAGAAGGAGCCTTGGAGGAAATGCCTTGGAGTTAGTGGAGCCTAATGAAGAATTCATCTCTCAGCAGCGCTTAAGTCACGCTTCTCACATCAAGATCTCATACTGATGTAGTTGATGAATAGAAATACAAGATCTGAACTGAACTTTTAATAACAGGAGTAAAGCTGGAAATGGTTAGCAGGAAGGGGCCATTGAGATTCAGTACAAACATAAGAAAACGCTTCGTCTTCTTTTTTGTGTGTACATCTTTAGCATAAGGACCAGTTCTCACTGTTAACTTTTTTGGAGATGATAAATAATTAACATGCCCATTATTAGCGTATTTGCTGTCTATTCTGCATGGTCATATTCTACATAATCCTACTCTAATTCTGTAAAGAAACACAAATGAATTGAACTTTTGGTGCAAGCTTCATGTTTGACTAAAGCCAGAATGTGCATGCAGGTTAACTAGTGCTCACATGTAAACGCGTGCGTTGGATTGGTTTCTTGGTCTTTGCTGTCGCACGTTTTAATTGAGTTCGCTTGGAAGCTAAGAGAGTATTAACGCTCGTCTTTGGTTCTGGTAGTGTCTCGGTCTGATCTGAGGCAGTCGGGCATGCAGACGCTGGAGCACGTGTCCGTTACGGTGACTATGGCTCACCCGCGGCGCGGGAACGTGGAGATCCGGCTCGTCTGCCCCAGCGGGATGAGCTCTCTGATCGGGGCCCGCAGGTCGCTGGACGTGTGAGTGTCTGCTTCGCTCCGCACGCTTGACTTCTGAGCCTGTGGGAACGCTTTTAACGGCCGTTGTGTTGCAGAGACGTGACCGGATTCACGGACTGGACGTTCTCCACGGTGCGGTGCTGGGGAGAGAGAGCCGAGGGACAGTACAGGCTCCAGATCACCGACCACAGTGAGACAGCGCTGCTCAGATCCCTCTCTAACCTCAGGGCTGTCAGAATGGCTGGAAAACTACCCTCGAGTTTTAGACCTAAATGATATCAGTATTTAAAGGGATAGTTTAAGCATCTCAGCTTCTCTCCTGAGGCTACTAAACCATGTTTATTTAAAGCAGTATGATAATATGTATTTTGAAAAAAGTGCATCATGTTTCTAAACCATATATAATTAAATTGCATAAACAATTAGAAATAAAACGGCATCATGCATGTATGAATAATTCGATACAATGGATTGTGAGATGAACCTTGAACTTACGGTAATTAAAACTCTGTTCTGTGAGATTTTTTTTTTTTAACAGACCTGCTTACAATCAATCATCTTCAAAATACAGTAAAGGTTGATAGCGCCACAAGAACATGCATTATCCTAAAGCAGCTACTGGACTGTTTTAGCCAAAAAAAAAAATATATATAAAAAAAAAAAAAAAAATATATATATATATATATATATATATATATATATATATATATATATATATATATATATATATATATATATATATAAATATATATATATATAAATAAATATATATTAAATAAATAAATATATATATATATTTTTTTTTTTTTTTTTTGCAGAAGATAACTAAAAGTGTTAATCCATATAATAGTGACCCTTTGGAAAGGCAATGTTTTGGTCTTTCCTGAGTAAAACCTGTAGCGGCAGCAAAGAACACAAACTAAATGGTTTTGATACGGAAAAAAACCCTTGATTTCTTTAAGAATCTGTCAGGTGAACATTATAGTTTGAATGAAACCGTCCTTTTAGAAACAACAGAGCACCCAAAATAACCTGAAAGAATAAAAAGAACCGTTTCCTGTCTGTCCTTGTATCATTAACTTTTGATTAACGGTTGATTTAAAAAGTAAGCTCTTTGGAGAGAGTAACTTAATTCCACTGTTAACTAGTAATTGATTACTTGTTTAGAGTAACGTCCCCACCACTGCAGGTCTGTGCTGGTCATTTCTCAGTGAAGGTCTGTGCTTCTGTCTTTCAGAAGAGTCGAGTCTGTCGTCAGGCGTCCTGAAGCGCTGGAAGCTCACGCTGTACGGCTCGTCTCTGTCTCTTCAGCAGGTCAAAGAGAGACGGAGGTGAGCGGAGAGGACAGCTACCTGACTCTAAAGAAGAAGCTGTAGTTAATGGTGTGCTGAACCGGTTTCCTGTGTTTGTTTACCTCGTCAGGGTCGTTGAAGAGGCCATGGGCGGACAGTACCTGAACAGCAGTTTTGCTCTCCCCTGTCCTCCTGGTATCGACGTTCCTCCTGAGATCGTGAGCCCGTTCACGTCGAGCAGCCTGAAGGTGCGTCTTGCTGAAAACAGAGCTCGTCACTTTCACACACGCTAGCAGTCAGAGCTTTCTGAACAGCAAGATTTGTAATGTTTTTTTTAAAGAAGTGTCTTGCATTTGATCCAAAGTACCGCAAAAAAACAGTAACGTTTACAAATATTTTGTTACCGTTTATAACGGCTGTTTTCCGTTTATCAAAGCTGTATTTTCCGCATCATTACTCCAGTCTTCGGTGTCGCATGATCCTTCAGAAATCATATTAATAATTATTAATAGTTTTCTTTCAGGATTCTTTGATAAATAGAGGAAACAGCATCTATCTGAAATAGAAATCAATCTTTATCATCACTTTTGATCGAGTTTAAAGCGTCCTTGCCAAATAAAAGTATTAATTTCTATAATTTAATTTCTAAAATGGAGACCATGTTTTTGAGTGGCACCGTGTCTAATTTTACCTTTATTTCTTTTCCGCTGTCGCCTCTGACTCGTTTAGTTAGGAACGTTTCATTTCTAGAGGTTATCGTTGATTTGATTGCAGGGACCAACTAAAAATCAAGTGTTTAATCGTGTCGTTATACGCCGCTATCTCTATTCTCCTGTTGGATTCAGTTCAGAGCTTTCACACAACCTGCATTCATCACAGGATCCCCACAAAAACACACTCCATGTTTTAATCCATTTTTGAACAGATGTGAAAGTGCCAACGCTATCCGAGGACGCTCTGTAATATAAATTTAATGTACCGTTTTCATTTTAATGGCATTTTAAAATGGTTTTCGAAATGAGCCGCTCGGCTGATAAATGATTAATGATGACTTCTAAAGACTTTTGAGGCGCTCTCTTAAATCATGAAGTAGTCTCCGTGTGAAAGAGTGATGTGGCGTTCTGGTCCTGCGTCTAGTAAGTGTTGTGTTCTGCAGTCTCTGCTGCTGCTGGGCTGCTTCGCTCTCTTCTGGTCGCTCTACTACACGCTGGAGGTGACCCTGACCCACTGGGACTGGCGCGGGTGCAGCATGAGCGGCACGGGACGGCCCCGAGGCTTTCAGAGCGTGCTCACGGGCCTGGAGGACAGTCAGGTGGTGCAGATCCAGCCCGAGGTGGACAGCGAGTCTAAGGTCCCGCTCATAGCTGCCGAGGAGAACACGTAGCACTCGGGGATGAAGTCTCTCTTCGTCTGTTTCTTCAGGTTGAGCTCTGATTTTCTTTGACCATGTGAGCAAGTGCTCTGTTTTGAGTCGCCTTGTTTAGTTGGATTTGTTTTCCGATGCGTTCATAGGAGTGTTACCTGATAAGAGTGCCTGATTTAGAGTGCAGTGTTTGTTCATGTATGACTGAGAGAATGCGTGCTGTGTGATTGGCCGAGTGAATGATATTTTATGGAGTTTAATATATTGACCGGGACGCATTGAATGTGTCGCTATTAGGTCTTTTCTGAGTATAAATACCTCGGACACTTGAATCTTGAAAGACAGAAAGAGATTGTTTAAACTGGCGGTCTGCTTGCCCGCAGACGTCTTACTGATTCTAGCTTCTTTATTTTTTACTGAAGTGTGGTATTCTTGTGAGAACTCAGATGTGGTTTGAATAAAAATGAAAAGGGATTGTTTTATTCCAATTCCATTTTTTTTTTTTGTGAGACCTTTTGCTTATTTATTTATTTATTTTTGTAAGAACTGTAATATACAGCACATAAAAACTTTTTTTTTTTTTTTTTTTCAATGCAAAAAATATTTACATAATGAAAATGTGTTAAGCGTTGCAATTCCTCCAATCTGGACTAAGTTCTTTGAAGTAATACTAAATCGTTTTATAAGATTAGTGTTTGAAACTTACAAATAATAGGTTTTTGGAAAAATGCAATGATACTTTTAAATATGAAACCTGATTCGTTCCATTCATCTGATTCGTTCAAATGACAGATTCATTCAGGAACGCTCTTTTATGAGTGGATTCCTGAATCATCGACTCATTGATTTGATTCAAGAACGAAACCGCTGTATTGCTTTGATTGGAACTATTTTTGCAAAACTATTGTCGATTAATTTGAACTTTGTTTATTGAACTACTAGTGTCACATCGCAATCGCATTAATTTAATAATAAGAGTTGGCTGTGCTTTGCTGTGTACCTAAATGATATAGCTGTTTTTACTACTGCTGTATGCATCTGTGACTTCTGCCCGAGTCTCTCTCATCTGGCAAGAACATAAACACATCATCATTTGCTGTAAATGTGACCCAGAACATGAACATTTGCATTAACACGCACTCGAGTGAGAGCGGGACTGTGCGTTCATGAAGTAAACGATCCTTTTGGGGATCTGCAGTCACGTTGCTCTCAGATAAAACACACGATTCTGCTCCGTTTAGCAAAGAAGAATTTAATTAGACCAAACACGTTCTAGAAGCAGGGCCTGACTCTGGGGGTGGACGCTCGTTTTAGTTCTGGGTTCTGGTCCGCTGGGACGGGCTCAGGGGTTCATGATCTGTCGAGGTCTGCCGTAGCCTGTCATGCCGGCCTGGGACGCCCCTTTATTGGATCCCATCTGCAGGCCGATGACGTTCTTCCCTTCTTTCATCTGGTCATCAGAGAAATCTCTCCGGTTCTCCTGAGCTTTCCTGCAGGCAGACAGACAGCAGGTATCATCGACGGCACTGAGATCTCGATCAGATCTGTCAGCCCGCGGTTGGGACTCACTTGAAGAACCAGTTGGGATCTCCGCGGAAGCAGCCGTCGTCTTTCGTAACGGCGATGCTGCCCAGAGCCATGAGTGTCCTCTGCACCGCGGCCAGGTCCTTCCCTGACAGTAAAGCACAGCTCACTGAAACAAACTCACATCTCAACTGTTTAGAGTTTCTACCTGCATTTGTTCTAACCCAAAATATTCAGTGTTTGTTTGTTTTAACTGGTCTGTTGCAAAAGTAGCTTCCAGAGTGATGAGTATTCAAAAAGATTCAGATGTATGGATACAACTCAATGGATTATTAGAAAGTATTTTTTCACACAACCTATTAAGTGTTTTATTTCAACTAATTTTTCAACAACTATTTTTTTTTTTTATATTTCGCGCACCTCAGGCCCAAAGTATGAAATAAATGTTTTTTTTTTTTTTACTGATGTACTAATAGTTGTTACTGATTGTAACCTAAAGCATTATTATTTTAACCCACATCTGGAGAAGACAAAAGCTAAAACAGATCCATTATTAAGATTTTTAGTCCATAATCCAACATATGTGTCTGGATTTTAATGTGAGAGACAACAGGAGATGCACTTTTTCTTTGGAGGAAGTGATTATGGACTTTTAGATGTTAAAATAATTTTAATCCTCATCTTTTGTCTTCTCTGGATGTTAACTGAAGGACTGGAGTGGATTATTGTGATGTTTTTATCAGCTGTTTGTCTCTCATTCTGACGGCACCCATTCACATCCATTGCTGAGACGCTGATGCACATTTCTACAAGTCTGATTTAAGAAACAAAAACTGCTACGTCTTGGAACAAAAAGAAAAGAGACGCGAGCAGTTTAGAGAAAGGATGGATGGATGATGTTTACGGTGTCAGAGAAAGCTGCTAATAGAAAAAAAACCACCTGCAAATTATTAAAACATCTAGAGTTTGTCAGCACATGTGCAGTGAATACTCACAACTCAAAAAAGAAACATTCTTTTAATATTAAAACATGGTTAATTTTTAACTCTATTAATATTATATTAATTATATTTTATATCCTGCTTACATTGCAGTTACAGTAATTGTGTAGTATTTCATCAGCTCTTTTATTTATATATATATATAAACCTAAGGAATTATTGCAGCGTTTCTGTTTTTGAGTGAGTATTTGTTGATAAAGATGTTTTTTTCTTTTTTTTTCCTCTTCCTGTTTTTTGCAGTGCTTGAGCTCTCTCGGGCTCTAGATATTACTGGGTTGAAGATTAATGCAAAATTAATTTTCCTTGTACCGTAACAAAGGTAATATTTCAGAAATAACAAAGCATTTCAGATTTAATTGCACAAATTATTACTGCATAAATGCTAACCTAGTTTAGTTTAGTTTTGCTTCGTCTCTTACAAAACCTTAAATAAAATTGAGTGTATTTTTTAAAGTTGGCCGATGAAGGAATGCATTGATGATCATTTGGACCCTTGTATTGAGTTCAGACGTGTCTGTTGAGTTGAGCTCACCCTCCCACAGGTCTACGGTCTGAAACATGTCTGTTTTGACGACGCCGTACTGCTCCGCAGCGTTGAGGAACTGTGAGACCTGCTCCATCTGTTTGAAGGCCATGCTGGAGCTCTGGATCTTCTTCACAGGCTTGTCCTTGCACAGAGTGTTGATGAGCTCGCACAGAACCTGAGAACAGGGCAGAAAACCAATGACTTCCTTATGAATGACGTTATAATAACACTGAGCTTCTTAATCTGTGACGCTCACGAGCTACATTATGAAATTTTAGTTGCTCTGAGTGTTTCTTGTGCCAACTTTGAAATCTAATCCTACCTGATACTTCTAGAAACTATTAGTAAGCAGTGGATTAGGAGTTTATTGAGGTACGAGTCATAGTTCATGTATTATGATGATTGTTTCTGTGCCATGTAATGGGGGAACAAGATCGGTTTGTCTTGAAAACAACAACAATAAAAAGATTTCAGATATAGGTGAGCAGAAACCGCAGGAGCGACCACAGATGTGTGATCTATTCCTGTCGGCCCTTTCAGTACCGAAGGTGTTCCTCTACATCATTCCTCTCAGGACACACAGGCTCCTAGGTTTGCTTGGTTTAAGTTGAATCTGTGACCAGTTTAGATCATCCCTGGTTCGATGGAGTCAAGCAGAGAGGATCTTTATGTATATTTATGATTCATTCACCAGCTGGTCCAAATGATTATGGGCAAAAATGTTCATTAGATATCACGCTTAATTGTTCTGAATTCAGGTGCAACATAATGAGCTTAAGAGTTGATCTTGCTAAAAGAATTTCAGGTCATTTGAAATAATTAGTTTTTGGTTTATCTAAGTTGCATCTGCTTGTAACTGACTGATAATACGTGACTTTCAGCGGAGGCCAGAATTAGAACTCATCCCTGATTTGCTCGATGGGGTTGAGGTCAGTCCATCATTTTCAGTGTTCAGCAGATTCCTTGCGTTGCTGGTAGTTCCAGAGATCGTGTGTCTATGGGTATCGTAATGACCGATTCAGAAAAAACAACTCTTATGCCAAGTGTTCTAGTCATTTTGGCCAAAATGTGTTTTGTGCATGTGACCCTGGAGCCCAAAACCGGTCATAAGGGTCCGCTTTTTTACGTATGAAAGCTGAATAAATGCTCTTTCCATTGATGTCTGGTTTGTCGGTATAGGAAAATATTTGTCGATTGATGCAAAATATCTAAATATGGAGAAAATCTCTTTTAAAGATGTCCAAATGAAGTTTTTAGCAATGCATATTACTAGTCGAACATGAAGTATCTTCATGACGTGATCTTTACTAAATATCCTGATGATTTTTAGCATAGAATAAAAATCCTTTTCCGCCTCACGATGCACTGATGTGTGTTATACCTGTGCCGCTGATGTCTGCTCAAGTCGTCTTCTCTAAAGGATTATTTATGTTCAACTTTAGCTTGGTTAGTCAAATAAACGAAATGCCGTCGAGGTGTGTTTCTCGGTGGCCCGTGAGCGTGACTTACACATCCGTCTTTGAGCCAGATCTGGAAGCCCAGTTTCCCGGCCTCTGGTTTTCCGACTCCAGACCCGCACTGAGTCACGATCCACTCCACCAGACGCACCTCCAGCTCCGGGTCGTACTTCTGCTCGATTTTATCCTGCACTTGGCGGCTCATCCCATAAGACGGACCCTTGTTTGCCATGGTCGAAGCTCCCTGCGTAGAAGAGAAGTCAGTAGTATCGTACTGAGTTTCGGCGTTGTCGGAGTTATAATAGCTTTGTGTTGTTTTTGTTCCAGTGTGCTGAAATGTTCCTCTGTCGAATGTTATTCGATATTTCCGACGTGAACAATGCTTGTTGTGTAAAGATTCAAAACAAGAACACAGTTGGGGGAGGCTTTTCATTAGTTTACCTTTCTTGAAGTCCTCTTCTCCTGAAACAAACCTTTTTAAATTAAGTTCGGAATAAAGCGAGAGGGGAGCCAATGATGCAACTGAAAGCAGCCACGAAGCCATAAAATCGAAGAACAAATCATGCTTCTAAACGTTGCGCGGTGTAAACAGTCCAACATTTGCAATGGCAAACAGCTCAGTCGTGTTAGATGGAACTAAACTCGGAGGCAGAGGCTGAGATTCACATGTTCATATAGTCCTTGAGTGGAGATGGACAGGATCAGATGAACATGCTCCTCCAGAAACACCATCAGCTACATTTCAGCCGTCTGTAACACCATCGAAGCCAAGCTCAAATCACACACACACACACACACACACACACCCAGAGAGAGCAGCACCTTCACCTGTGCTGCCATTCTGCTCTTTAGGAAGCTCCTCTGACGTCCCGACCTTAAGGAATGAGTTTAAAGTCATTCACATCTGCGCCTTTGTGTCACATTTATTCATGTATTTTTTTTTAAATATTATTCATTTCAGGACACATAGTAAAAATGCATAACACATATAACACTTTACCAACTCAATCAGTCAAGACTCAATAAGTCAATGAGGACCAGCCACTTCTTAAGATCGTCTTCAACAAACCCAAGGGTGAGTAAATGATGACCGAACTTTCTATCTGTCCCTTTAAGTTTCTGTATAGTTTTACGGTAGCACTTTACAGTAAGGTGTCACTTGTTAACATTAACTAATGCACTAGCTAACATGAAGAAACATGCATTTATTACACTACTTATAAATATTGTTAATGAAAAAACAGCTGTTCATTGTTTATTCGTGTTAGCTCACAGTGCATTAACTAAATATATCAAAACGTCATTTTTTTGATAAGTATATTGCTAAGAACTTTGAAGGAGATTTTCCCAATATTTAGATGTTCTTGCGTCCTCACTTTCTAGATAATCATAGTTTCATCTCGGCACTGTTTTAGTGCTCCGGGTCACGTATGAACACACACACACGGCTCGTTCATGAAGCCCACCGATTGGTTGATTAATGCCTCCACTTCCTCTACCAGCAACCAGACCAATAAATGTCTCAAAAAATGTTTCTGTTTAAACAGCTCTATTACTGTCATTTATTTAGTTGATGTGTTTTCCCCTGATCCGAGTGATTTGGTTTTGTTTTGCATCAATCATAAAGTAATCATCAACTGTGATATGCTAGATCTGCATTCAGTGTTCGTGAAGAAATATATAAGCGTTTGATATAAATCCTGTATGAGGTTACAACTTCAGACATCAACATGTTGATATATTACAGAAATGCTATTAGAAAAGATACGACATTTATCATTTACATTTACAACCAGCACAATACCAGAATATGAGAAGCATATAAAAACATACTTACTGTGGTACGGATGAAGATGACTTTGTGGTTGGTTCAGGCACCAGTCTCCCTGGAGCTTTATGTTCAGCCCCGATCGAGACGAGATGTCTTTTCCATTAGAGAAGTAAAAAACGGGGCAGAGAAAAGGAAATCGGCTCCTTAAAAGGACACTGTGTTTTCCTCGAGCCCGCCCTCCTCTCCTCTCCGCTCCGCACTTAAAGGGTTCTGGTTCAGCCCTTTGTTAAAGACGAGCCTTATTTGGGAAGAGGCTCGGAGGAGGACAGGAACCAGGCCAAGAGTCTGAAGTTTGGTCAGAGAGCAGAATTCTCCAAATACCACATCAGTGCATCAGCAGCGAGAGGCTGGGAGTTTAGACCGGGACATACATGGAGTAGTTTGACAGATGATTATAGATGAACGCGCTATATCGTCTGTTTGGATGCAGAAGCCCTGGCAGAAGGGAAACGCTGAGGAGCGCTGAAGGAACGTGATTTACTGACGCTTGGGAAGCTAACAGGGCCTTCTATGTACAAAACACTCCCCGTGTGTGTGTGTGTGTGTGTGTGTGTGTGTGTGTGTTCAGTACTACATTACCTGACGCTGGAGGCATGCCATGCTGCTGGAGTTTAGCCACACTTTAAGATCCAATTCCCAATCTCGAGCAACTATAAACGCACTATTTTAAGTAACTAAGGCTGTTGTTAAGCTTAGGCTTGGGGTTTATGATTAAGATATCTAGAATTTGGTCGTGCAGAATAAGGCACTATATATGCTTGATGAGTACTGATCTGCTAGTGAGATAAAATGTTGCCTGTGTATTCGTTTCATCGATTATTACTTTGACCATAAACACATCTCGTGTGTGCTTCTTTAGAAGAGTCGATTATGATGGAAATGTCACATTAGGATCAAAGTAACCCTTGTGAAGACTTTCCAGATGACCTTTGTGTATATAGATATTATTATGATTTCCCGTTCTAGACCTATTCTCTGTATAAAGCAATAAGAATCACAAACCCTTTTCATTGTGTTAGGTGAAAGTGATTCCCAAAAATTCTTTCAATCAAACTTATTAGTGATGAACAATATGTATATTTACATTCAAACTAATAATAATTATAATAAAAACATACTAATGAATCAATTAAAGATGTCTCCTATCACGTCTGGATTATGGTTCGATTTATGACGGAATTGAACTGAATTGAAAATGCTGAAAAACGGATTGAAAACATTTGAGAGAGCATGTGCTGCATTATTTTCCTGATTGACATTTGGGTTAACGCTTTATTTAAAGCCATGTCTGACGCAGCTTTAAAACAATAAGCGTGTCTTGTCATTTACATTTTAATGCATCGTGCGATCTCATGAATGATTGTAAACACGGATCGATTCATGCATTTTGAATTTGATCACAATTATTCCCGACAAGATATCATGCGATAGGTTTTAGAGCAGTAGAGCAAGACGTAGAAGAAATGAGCACCACAGAAAACTATTAAAGTCACCTTTATTCATGAAGCCTTGCAAGGGTAGGGTTACATGTTCGTTTAGTCACTTTCATGACAGACCGACCAGATTCACACCCGGACGTCTCGTTTTTCCATCGCTTTAATCTCTGCTGAAGATGGCTGCGTACGCGTGCACAGTTATTTTATTGGTCACTGCTCCGAGGTGGGATAGAGCAGGTATCCGCTGAAGGTGTTTTGGCCCTGGGTGTCTCCACACAGCTGTCTGCCTGACATCAGCTCCACGTACACCTGACAGCCCCGACCCAGCTGCAGGAGAACCGTCTGAGAGCTGCTGTCCTCCGAGTCCTCGCGGTTATCTTCCCAGGACGAGGCGATCAGCTGGCCGTTCTTCATCATCTGCACCTTCTGGTAGAGCCGCTGACCCGCGCTGCCCACGAAGGAGTAGGCCGTGAAGGAGAAGGAGTAGAGGCCGGCGTGAGGAGCCGTGAACGTGCCTGCGAACAATCACGGGTTTATTGGCTCGTTCAGTTCTTACTGTGAGAAGCTCGATCTACGAGGACGGGGTGCACTGCACACATCCAAACAGCTCGCACTCTTATTGTGCGTTTTTTTGAGAATGACAAACACGTCTAACACGGCTCTAAGTGATCGAAAACATCCTGCAAGTGCACCGTGTATATAATGACCGTCTCTCAAAAGAGTCACGGAGGCCCAAGCCTTTTCATGTTCATTTCAATTTAATATATAGCATTTTGACTCCCCGCTTTTTCTCTTCGGTCTGAATTCAAATAAAAAAATTATTCACCGCTAGATGTCGCTCTTGGAGCATTCAAATATCGCACTGAGCTCACAAACGCGGCTTTTATTATGAAACGGAAACGAAGGCGGACCAATCAGCGCCGAGCAGCGCCACGAGGCGTTTGGGAAATGGAGTCTCTGGAGTCAGGTAAAACGCAATTTAAGTGTTTATTTGCCTCGCTGCATGTCATCCTGTTGTTGGGGAAAATATGAACCTTTCATAACCATTTTTATAGCTTCTATAATCTGGAGAACCTTTTGAGAAACAGAAAGGTTCTTTAAGGATACAAAAAGTGGTGAAGCACCTTTTTTTAAGAGTATCATTTAAACGAAGCGTAGTGTTAATCAGACTTTATCATGACTGCAATTAAAAAATAAACTGTTAGAAGTTTTTTTTTTAAGGAAAAAGGCATTCATATTTTCATACTTTCATATAACAGCTGGCAGTTTCCTATAAGTTTTTCACAGCTGCCGTAATTCAAACAACTAAGTTCGAACTGCACCTTACCTGTTATTAATTTTTATGGTATTATCAAAATATTGGGAGTATATGTGCACCAACTAAAATGTAGACAATCATAAATCCAATATTTTGCATCAAAAGAGCTCAACGAAGCTCATTCTGCTCGTGTTTGGTAGACTAGTGCATTACGTCCTCCTGTTTTCCCCTCATGTCCTGACGATGTGGATCTAAAACACGAAGCAGGGTGGATGAGCGTATCGTTACCCAGAGCGGGGTTGTAGCCATTGCCCTGGTTGAGGGAGACGGACTGGTAAGAGATAGACACGTTGCTGGTAAACGGCCCAAGACATCCGGTCATCGGAAGCATCGCAGCAGTGAAGGCGATTTTGCATCCAGCTTCACGAAAGGAGAGAAAGCAAGGAAAATGTAACTCTACAAATCAAGATCGTTTTTTCCAAAATGACATGCGGGTGAAACAAGTGTTGAACACCATTTTCCCCAGTAAATGTATTTCTAATGAAATTTTCACCAGATGTCAAAGAAATGAAGTTGAATTGAACGACACAGGGAGAGTCTAACGAGAGTCTGCTTTCTAATTGCTGGTTTTCCTGGCCTTTCTGCACCTCTCTTTCCTTCATTCCATTTTATCCCACATGACTTCCTTCTGGTCTCATTGGTTTAGTTTGCACGCGTGGGTCGTTGCCTTCATCTGGTGAAAGTTTCATGTCAGCAGCACCTTTGGTAAATACCTGTGAGCTCATCTATTTGGCCGTTCAGATTAGACAGTTCTTCCCATAAGCCGACCATGCGCATGAACGTGGTCTCCTCCAGATCAGACAGAGGCTGAGCAATACAGCAGCAGCCGTTCTGTCTTTTGAGAGCGCAGTCACAGTCCCATCCGCCGCAGGGCAGGGAGCCCGCGTAACTCACTGACGAGACACCAGCATCCAGCGTCAGAAACAAGGACACTGCCAGCCAGACGTTTCTGAACAGTACGATTTCGATTCATTTCGTAAGAAGTCTCTTCTGCTCACTAAGCGTGTATTTATTCGACAGGAATATTTGCAATAACTGCGAAACCTGCATTTTCGATAAATACGAGTTTTTATGCAGCAAACTGAAGAATCGCGTGATTGGAGTAAGGATGCTAAAAATTAAGCCTTGACGTAGGACGAAATGATATTCAAACAGAAACAAATGTATTTTGAATCAAATCAATGCAGGCTTGGTGAGCGCAAGATTACGAAAATACCAAAACCTTCTGTTCAGTAACATTTGACGCGAGACAAAACCAGTATTGATATGAGCGGTTGATGAAGGCGTTCACCAGCAGACTGGCGCAGGATGTCGAAGGCAGTGGTAGCCTCGGCTCGTGAGAAGAGACTGAGAGCCATCGCAACACACAGAGCGGCCGCTGTAAGAGTCTTCATCCTCAGAGCAAAACACAGCTCCACGACTGAAAACAGAAAACCAGGAGATGTTCTGCTCTTAATACAGCGTTCCCAGACACGTTTTGGAGGCACACACAGTCTTATTAGATATTACCAACCTCCGCCACCATTTACAGAGAGCTTGACGGTTATATTAAATCATGTGTGCAATTACATTATAGCTATAATTTCATTGAATTGCTGTCAAGAGTTAGTCAGTGTTCCTCTGTACCAAAGACTACAACTACTACTACTACAACTGATCTTCATATATATATATATATATATATATATACACAAACACACATGTATAGAACCAGTAAACACTGTTTATGTTCCTGGTGGACTGGTAAAAAAACGCTGGCTCCCCCAAATCTGAACATCACCAAATCTGTTTGAGTTATTAACATAAAACAATTAAATGGTAGAAAAAAGCGAGTAACTGCCTCAACGCTTGGTTTATAGCTGTTTACAATACATTATTTACATACGTTTTGTTGGTTTTGCGTCACAATATGTTGATATTCCACTTCCCAACGAAATGCCAACTGACTAGAATATTAGTAGACTGTTACGTTAGGGTTAGTAGAGCAAGTTGACATGTACTTAGAAAGTTACTTCAAATCCAGTCACTAATACTCCAATACTCTACTAAGAGTTACAAAGTTACGTAAAGTAGAACGTCTAAAGTGGACTATCAGAGTGTTTCCGAATGTAACATTTAAGCTTTGCGTTAACAAGCGTAGATATAGTATTTTTTTCCACGTTTCTTTAATAATATTTTTTAAGATACTCACTGTGCTGAAGATAACAGATCAGGTGCAGAAGAATTGAGTCAGTTAAAGATAAAAATGGAGTTGTAAGTGGAGCTTTGTGTGCAGCTTTATGCAGGGGGTGGAGCTGCTCTCAGAGAGGTTCGGCCTCTCACGCATCTGATAAGAAAGAATACGAGAAGACCATGCCTTTCATTTGTCCCACTTATGAATGAATGCATGAAAAGGTTGTTTTGTTACTGATACCCACAATAATATTTATAACCGGGATACTCTCGTCTCCTCGTGGACTGCAGATAACGATATCATTCGCGATATTTCACGTCATTTGTGCGATATTACTGAATGTGGCAAAATCTGAAGTCTCAATCTAGCTTTGAGAGCGGGATTTGGTTTCTTGATTCCCAGAAAAGGGTGTAGACCAGAGAAAGATGTCAATCTGTGATCATTGTATTTGAATGTTGTCCCAAAGCTTGAGAACAACTCTTGCGTGAATGTTCTGTGAGACCGAAGGGATATATATATATATTATGCACATAATGCACAAGAGAGGAAGTTTCCTGCGAGATGGCCGTCGAAGTTGTGTAAGATGAAACTCGTGTGTGTCGAAGAACAAAGGAGAAAAATATCCTGAAGAGATAAAAGGCCAAAGCGCGTTCTTCAAAGTGAATTTTAGATGTGACATTTCCACTTTAAATGAATCGCAAATTAACCAACTATTAAAATTGCATTAAATGATTCAAATGTAGAAAGCACTATAATAAAGACAGCTTGTTTCAGTGAGCGCTCTAACACATTAAAATAAAGCCATATTTAACTAAATGTAAACTAACTTTGTAACATTGGCATAAAGTTTCATCAGTGTTTCAAGATTATCCGAAGTGATGTTCAATCAGTATTATTTTGTAGCAATATTTCATGCAATAAGACAAGGCAAACAAGTTAAGCAAGTGGTTTCTTATATATCTTTAAGTACAGAAACTAATTCCCTTCTTCTCAAACAAGTTGTCAAAGTATTTTTAACCAGGCAAGCAAGACCTTTTTATGCCTCAAATACATGCAAGACATCCAAATTACATGCTTTGGGTTACAAAGGAACCTAAACGTAGTTAGTTAGAAAATAAGAAGTAAAAATATGCATTTTAAAGGGTTATTTTACAGTAAAAACAACAACAACTAAATACTTAAAGTGGAGGAGAAAATTCTGACAGATGACCTGGCAAGACCTAAAAACATTGGATCCAGTTCTCTGATCGTGTTCATATTTAATATTATATCCTGGTTTAACTCTATTTTAACTGTAAACACAAACTGTCAAGGATCGCAAACAATATAAAAGACAATGTACGTCTTTCAGAACTCTATACAAAGGAAAGTTGAAAGAGAGGCATTTTCTATTGATATGGATCCATTACATCCCATCCATTTATTCTTTTCAATGGTTCCCATCTGGGAAGTGGTTTAAGGTAACCTTGTTTTTGTAAGAGAGTGTTTGTCCCAATTGCTATTAGTATCTTAAATAAGAACATACAAAGGCAAGAAGAGTTTGAGTATAAAAAGATATAAAAGGATAGACAATAGAGGGTTTTTTTTAACTAATATTATGTTGTATGTTTCAACAGATGCCTGCTTTAAAGGGGTCATATTCATTTTACAGAAATCTATTAAATCATTTCCCCTTTCCCAAATCAAGCCGCTGAAGATACAGTGGATTACATTTGTTTTTGAAAGGAATGTACGTCACGATCTACTTAAATGCATCTATGTTCATGTGAATCATTCGTGATCCGGCTTCACCTCCAGAAGAAGTGAGTGTAAGGTTTTTTAATGAATATTGGCAATTTATGTTTGCCAATAATGTGCTAATTAGCTAGTTTCACAATGAATGTAAAACAGTCAGAGTGTGGCTCGGTGGAGAGGGGCGGAGTCTGCAGGGCTCATTTGCATTTAAAGGAAAATGCTACAAAACGGCCTGCTTTGAAACGGCCTGGAAACTATGTTGCAGACTTTTTATTAAGACCCTAAAGAATCATATGCACTTGTAGAAAATGGGCATCCAATGACCCCTTTAAAGATTTGTCAAGTTGAGGCTTTCATTCTCAGAGCTTTGTTCTGATCTATATTTCATTATTCCGAGGTGTTCTCTGGACCAAGCCCTAGAGGTCTCCCTGTGGGCCACCCACGGGCTTTATCCTGCTGACAGGGAATGAATAGTGCATGCCAACACTTTCTCAAATAGGGTATACAGCTCAGATTTTGGCCATAGGGACACAACTGCCACGTATTACACAACTGCCTTTAGGGATTGGGACTTGTTAGACGTTTAGGCACTCGACAGGCTACTGCATTGTAATTAAAGTGCTCTTTTCTCGCACACTAAGATAAACTTAAGGTCATCTAAGTGTATTCAACTGTGCTATTTTGAGGAGCACGACTTGTCATTGTGAATCATTTGTAGAGGATTGATTTTGGGTGATGGAAGTTCAGCCAGAAGAGTAGCAGTAGTCCAACCTAGTAACCATCTGGTTAAAACGAAATAGAAAATAGAGCTGTGTGTCGTCAGCATAGCAATGGTATGAGAAACCATGACCTGTGTGGTGGAACCTAGTGATGTATTGATGGAGAAAAGAAGAGGTCCAAGAACTGATCCCTGAGGAACCCCTGTGACCAGTTGGAAATGTGTCTAAAACACACCTTTACATACTTCCGCTTCAAATTTCCACTGTTTATTCTCCAAAAAGACGATTCCATAATGAATATTTTATATATCTATAGCTACCTGTTTTAAATTATGAAAGCAGCGAGCAATCCATGCAAAAGCGGCAGTCCTTCCGGTGGACTCAGTGTTTGAGCTTCAGTTCAGGCCAAAGGTGTTGGGTGTGTTTGAAGTCAGAGGTCGTTGCGTTCCAGTCAACGTTCTTCAACACTAGATTCATTCAGCCATGTATTTGTGACCTTTGTGCACTGTGGCACAGTCATACTGGAATAGCTGCTCCCAAAATGTGAAAGCATTGTCCAAAATGTATTGGTATGTGCAAGCAATAAGATTTGAAAAACAGCCCTAGACCACAATCCCATCTCCACCAAACGTTAGGAGCTCTTCGGTGTTGGAGACTTTTATGCACTCGGTGACTTCATGTTCACTTCCATTTCCACTTCATGGCTGGGATGCTGATGCTCCCAAATACTCTCACATTCCAATAAAACCACTATCTAGCTATTACAGTACTATCATTGAATTCACTGAGCTCTTCACAAATATTTACAAATGCATGGTTTGATTTTATGTGGCAATGAATCCGATGAAGACACCTGATGTTCAGTAAATAAGACTCTACCCCAATACTTTTGTGCATTATTTGAATGCATTTATTTATTGCATTTTAAACAAACAATTGAACTAATTTAAAATCTATACATAAAAGGCATCTGAAATTTTAAATAAATAATGTGTAACAATGACTAAGCTTATAACAATAATATTACTATAGAATTTCATCGTATTTATTTATTTAATGAAAAATAGTACATACTATACTAAAGCAGATCTAAACTAAAATATATGTAAAAAAAAGATGGATGGGGTGATGGTAACACTTTATAATAATGTTCAGTTACGAGGCATTCAAAAGGGATTAGTTAATGGTGTACTAAAACATGCATAATATAACAATATATACGTATGTTTTGTTAATTCATATACAAGTCATTTACAAGTGATTAGTTAATGAACATTCTTTAATATTCTTTAAATGATTGTTAACTTACAAGCGATTAGATGATGATTAACTGATCATTTACAAAACAACCATACGTTCATAAATGATTATTAAGTAATATGCAAACGACTTACAAATCTTCCGTAAGTTATCGTAAATAGCATCACAAATCAATCCTTAGTAAAAGGTTTATACACACGTTTTTTCCCTACATTTTTTTCAATGTAATTGGTTGCAAACAATATGTTTTAGTTTAAATTAAAAAAGTTTTAAGTTAGTAAACTAAATTTGTTGATATATATGTAGCTAAAAGTATAGTTACTAGTTGATATATTATTGGTCACTTATAAATCATTGAAATGTCCACATTGTACAATCATGTCCTAACTGCTTCTCCTGATCCCGAGGCTAAGCTCCTCATTGGCTGTAAATGTTGAGCTGCTGGTTACAGGTTGTGTGAGAACACTTTGGTGAACGATCTACCAGCGATGAGTAAAACATTTACATCTTCAGGAGTTTACACTTTAGATTAAGGGATGCAGAAGGCGTTGTAAAAGATTTATTCATGCGTTTACAGGTTTTGCACGCTTTGTAGTGTGTACCGCAGTGTAAAGGACACACATATTAACTAGTAACTTATTAACCATTTACCAATGATATGTTCCATGCTTTTTTTAATAAATTATATTTCATCATCAAATCACTTGTAAATGATGCATAACCCCATCTGCAAAACATAGATGAAACATATCACTTATTAATCATCTATGAACACATAGTTATGTTTTGTAAATGATTGGTTTATCGTGAACTAATCACTTAGAAATGCCTTACAACTGGACATTATTATAAAGTGTTAAGCAGTCTGAAAAAATTAGAATCAGTCCTACTTTTAAAGATGGACTTTGTTAGAATATATTAGAATTGAAGAAAATGTGTTCTTCTGGAGCACGAAATCAATGCGATGCCAAATCAGCTCTGTTTGAGTGTCTGCTGAATCAGTAGCTTTTGAGGAGAGAGAACGTGATTTAAATATGAAGGAAAAAGTGAATGTGTCAGAAGAAAGGAACCGCAATTTTTATTTCAGAACAAAAGCATTTCAGCGTTCAGTATTTCTGATTATGTTCTTTGCATTCAAAACATTTTTATTTAATACTCTGACCTCATGTTTTGTATTTAAACACCTGGTGTTTAAAAAGAATATAATACCTATAATATATTATAGGTAGTGTTATGTTCTTGCACTACTGAAATTAAAAAAGGACCATACAACAACATCAGCTTTAAGTAACTGTTGCATACTTAGCATTGTATTGCATATTTTTTTGTGTAACGTATAGTATGCACTGTGTAGTAACACAGAATTAGTTCTGTCTATATTAATCGGTTGCATAGAGCAGGAACCCAGTGAAAGTGTTGTAGTGGTTGCCATTGTCACACAGAAAGCAGCCGGCTGGGAGAGCGACGTCCACCCGGTCTCCTGCATGCAGCTGCACTACTAGAAGTGCGCTAGCGCTGTCCTCCTCGTCTTGAAGGTTGGTCTCGTTTGGCGATGCAATCGTGCGCCCGTTCAGTCGGAGCCGAGCACAAGCAGCCAAAGCCACCCCAGGAGAGCCAGAATCGCTGTAAACGGTTAGCGCCAGGCTATAGACGCCAGAACGTGGAGCTACAAAAGCACCAGTGTCGATGCTGTAGCCATCTCCCAAGTTAACAAACACGCTGCTGTACTTCACCACAGAGTCTTCACGATTTGGGCCGACACAGAGGCGCGTGTCAGTGAGAGCCACGGAGAAGGCGCTGCGGCTGGCTGTCCAACGAGACAAGCAAAAGAGACTCGTTACAACTTGTCATCTATCACTCACCCCCACGTCGTTCCAATCCCGTAAAACACAATGGAAAGATACGTTATTTGTACAAAGCAAGTACGTATCTCTCCACAGAACTGCATGCATAATGTGCGTCCACCGCGATCTAGAATAGTGGTGTAATGCGCCAGATCGCTAAATAGAGCTGTTATTTTTGGTTTCTTTCTGTAAAAAAGTATTCACGTCACATGTCAGTCAATAGGACAGTCACGAGCCTCTGGGTATCCATCAAAAATATCTTCAATTGTGTTCCAAAGACTTTTGGAACGACTTGGAGGTAAGTGAATAATGACAACATTTTAATTTTAGGGTGTGGTAACCCTTTAACGTTTTAGGTTGGTTTCATGTTTTAGACGTTGATTGAATCTACATTACAGCCATTGTTTTCATTTTCCTGAAACTCAATATGTGTCCTGTATTCTGTTGGCTGCGTTAAATATATGTAACAAATACAACAGTAATATGCAAACAGATGAAAGCAATTGTAATTCAGCATGTAATTCCAGCTACATTATGAACGCTGTTATTGTGAGTCTAATAACAAATGCTATTTTAATATATTTTGGCGAAGTGCAAGAAACAAGACCTCTATGGCTGTGTAAATTGCTGCCTCACCACGAATATTGTTTAACACTGAATGAGCTGTCTCCAGGTTCCTCTGTAGTTCATTTAATGTCAGGTTGAAAAACATCTCGAGCTTCCACATCTGCTTCTGCATCAGGCAGCATCCGCAGGACACCGTGTCAGTCAGACATGCTTCAGACGCAAAGAGACAAGCATCATGATTATTCATTGCCCCGATGCCTGAATTGGCTTTTTATGACCTTTATTATTATTGATATTTTCAAGTCACCATTGTCACTGGCGTCAACTTGGCTGTCGTTTCCACTCCAGGAAAATATCCTGTCCTGTCCAAGTGCACATCCCAAGAGGCTTAGGATCACAAGTGCTAAAACCAGTAAAAGAAAGTTACGTACATCCAACACAGTTCTGTATATAGAGGTTGAACACAGTGATTTAATTGAACTTAATTTAATAGCCTCACCCCTCATTTCTGCTGATGTCTTTCAGATGTGGTCTGAGGAAGATGTGTTAATGTCAACTTCAGTCATCCCGGCTATAAAGGCTAGGCAGACCCCACCTCTTGCCTTTCACTAGAAACGGGCCTTTTGTATTTCTATCATGCAACACAGTGCTGAATATAGGGCGAGTATTGGTTTTCAGCTAAAGCACATCATATTGTTCCCATGGTTGTTTTCTCTAGGGTACCACTGACGCTTATCTTTCTTGATCTGGGAGCTGAGCGTTGTACTGTGGAAACAACAACATGCAAAACAGCTTACCTGAATGATCACTTGCGGTCTGAGTATGAAATAACAAGCATATTAGCATATAGTAATCATTAGTCTACTACTTGTTCTGAAATGGCCATAGAACCATAGAATGTGTTTGTATAGGACATCCTGATCATTAACCGTATTCAATTCAATTCAAGTTTATTTGTATAGCGCTTTTTACAATGGCTATTGTTCCAAAGCAGCTTCACAAAAGCAAATTATTACATAACAAAAGCAAATCATTCCACAGACAAAAGCAAATCACTACACAGCAGGATGCATTACAATACAGCAGGATGAATTACAATGCAGAAAGTTCAAGATAGAATTAGTCCAGACAGAAGGTTGAGTTTTCCTCGACGTCATCGCAGGAAGGTCATCTCCTCACTGGGTCCACTGGAGAGGCTCGGTAACTAGATGCCTCGGGATGTACATCCCGAGGTGGAGACAAAAGGATAATTAGAGTAGCGGCCATTCATACTATTGGGAATCACGATGTACTGTAGCATAGGTTTATGTGAATCTTTATGAGTATGCTTGGCTAAAAAGATATGTCTTTAGCCTAGACATAAACTGAGAGAGTGTGTCTGATCCCCGAACATTTGCAGGAAGGTTATTCCAGAGTTTGGGTGCCAAATGTGAAAACGCTCGACCACCTTTAGTAGACTTTGCTATACGAGGAACTACCAGGAGTCCTGAGTTTTGAGATCTTAAAGAGCGTGACGGGTTGTAGCTTGACAGAAGGCTGGTCAGATAAATGGGGGCTAAACCATTTAGAACCGTACCAAGTTTGGATTCTTTATCTCGAACCCTTAAGCATCAACAGCTGCTCAAACCGCAGTTTTATGCAAACAATGTCCGAATGGACCTTAAGGGCTAGAAGCAAGTTGTTTTGTTGGCCTGATGAATCCTTGACTCACTCTGAGTCAAATTTCACCCTGGTGAATTTTCTGAAGAAAAAAAAAAAACTATTTTCGAACTCTTCCAAGAAAAATGAATCAGATCCAAGCCACACCCAATGAAGTGTCCACATATTCTAATCATTTTGTAACACTAAGGGATGTGTGGCTAAGTATGGTGAATTTGTGCTCTGCATTTAACCCATCCCATACTAGTCCAATACTAGTATGCCTCCAGTTGTTCACAATCTTAATAAAGGGCTGCTTCATCACTGATAGAAGATCCCTGTAATGAATTGTAGCTAAATATCCACTTCATCCAATGCTCTTTTTGTTTTCTGTCTTTATAACAATGTAAAAAAACTTAATTAAATGATTCTGTGCGTGAATCAACTATCCTAATGAATCAAAATGAAAGGTAAACAAATTAACTTTTACAAATCTATTTGACCTGTTCGTTAAAAGAAGTTATTAATTTGCCAAAGAGGCATCATTAGTTTTTAACATAAGTTCTTGAAACTATTTTCCACAGAAGAAAGAAATTCATACAAAAATTCAGGTTTGGAATGACATGATGTTGAGTAAATGATGGCAAATTTTCATTTTTGGGTACCACATTAACTTTATAGCCACCACATTAACTTTCAAGATGGAGAGAACTTGCAGGAACTCTAACACTGAACCAGCTGTGCATCTCCACACGATGAAGTGAAAAGCTTCCACTTAAGGGAGTACATTTCCTCGTTGTGGTAGCCCTGGAGTGAAGATGGTCCTAACAACCTCAGTCGAGAGAACAGATGCTATGAGGTCTAAGAACATAATTCTGGCCAGCCAGAATGGGGCTATTAGAAGGCTGAGAGTGTTCCTGCAGAATGTTCTTCAACCTCGGCCATGTTTTTACCATGGTATCCAGTCCCAAAAGAGGTCTCCACGCAATCAGATCGACAGTCCGGTCAAAAATGTTCCAAATCTGCCCCACAACCTTGGGGTGGAGTCTCAAGTTCCTGGGCCTCAGCACCAGTCCTCTCCTTGATTTACATGCCCTCTGATATAGATTGCACTTTGGGACAGCAACAGCCTGGGTCCAGAGGAGGATCTGGGGTGCCGGTTTGCAAAGTGGATGCACAGATCCCCTTGTTGGTTTATATACGTGACAACCAAAGTGTTGACTGTGTGTACGAGCACATGATGACCCCTGAGGACTGGGAGGGAGTGTTACTGAGTACAAAATATCTCCAAGCTATTTATGTAAGTTTGCTCCCCAACCAGTGAGGGAAGCGTGAGTTGTAAGTGTTATACAATGACACAGATAACCCAACACAGGTCTCCGAGACAAGGCTTTTTCCACATGACTAAAGGCACAAAGGCAGTGCCGCATGATGTTGATCATGCAATGTGAGCTTTCCCTCAGGGGACCCACCACTGCAGGGGTCTCACATACAGCAGTTCAAAAGCTATTATGTTGGATGCTGCTGCCATCAGAACCAACAGTCAGTTGTTCGTATAACACAGTTAAAACAACCCAAGGTTGACCGATGTGCTGCACAATAACAACTAATTAGAAGGTCAAAGAGTACAGAGAGTGATAAGCAAAATAAGACAAATAGCATAGAAAAAAAGAGACCCAATTTAGTAAGCTCAGGGTGATGAACCAAAGGCTAACTCTAATAAATACAGTTTCAAATTTTGATTATATGACCCCGGTGTAGGTAGGAGATACATAGGCAAGCTGTTCCATGGCTTTGGGGCCACCACTGAGAATAAGATTTAGAATAAGATTAATATTAATGAAAAAAGGTTCTGTTAGAAGAAAGGATCTGAATGAATTGTGGGTGAAACAGTCAATGAAACTGCTTTTACATAAAGAGCAAGGATGACATCTCAATATATCTTCAGCTGGTATGAGATCAGTCAGTTGTCGACATAATTCACTGTGAAGATGCCCTGGAGTCTGAGAGGACAGATACACTCTCTCCCTAGAAAATGAAAGGAGACTAAAAAGCAGTGGAAGAAAAACATGGCCTGAAATGCTGCCCGTCTCTCTCTCCACTGCTGTGCATTTTGACTAAATAATTTTGCACTGGCATGACACATAACACACACTTCAGAGATAAAGACAAAAGAGCAGAAGCTAACAGCGTTTACACACCCGTCCTGTGAGTCTCACTACTGATTAAATAACGGCCACTAAATGTGGTTTACCTGACTAATGTAGTTGAGAGCTTAAAGTGGCCCAGTTACCCTAAAACAGTGTTAGGACTGCAGTGTTAGCTACAAACACCCCTGCCCTGCACACAAATCTATATAAAATATATAACATTTTATTTATATAGCGCTTTTAACAACGCAGATAGTATCAAAGCACTGAACAGTATCAGATAGGAGAATACAATGATAGGGATGTATAATGATGAGATTGAACTATTTGTTATTAAATGCAGACACATCTCTGGAATTAAATCAACGATAATCTCTATAGTTAAGTGTCAAGACCTAATTGAGGTCTGTGGTCTCTACTAATGAGCTGATGAGTTGAATCAGGTGCGTCTGATCAAATGTTCAGGGCAGGGGTGTTTGTAGGACAGGTTTAAAAACCACTCTCTTAACACATACCTGGCCTAGTTTTGGCAGAAATATGGCACATAGGGCCTTCATATAAAACTACAAATAACAGTCATAATTGGCTAATCAGTTTAAACCTTTAAAATATGCCCCATATATTATAAACAGATTAGGGCTATTTCTGGCTTGGATGTAGCGCTTGCCGTTGGCTAATTGAACTGGAAATCGTACGGAGTTTGAAATTGTAAATATGTCCTAATAGAATACTTTTAGTAGGACGCATCACAGTTAACTGATGCAGGATGATCTAGATATGAGTCCTAAGAAGGCAACACATTTATGTTTTGAAGCGTTTTAATGGCGGTTCTTTTAATATGTGTAATTTCAGCATAAAACAGAAGAACACTATAATGCTAGTTATATTGTCAAAGTGTCTGTTGTTTCGGACTTTCCCCTGCTGTGTCGTTTGTGTTATTCTGTTCAAGTGTGTCTAGTTAATTATCCTTGTTTGGTCCGAGTTCTTCAGTTCCTGCATGTTCAGGAGTTCTTACTTTAAGTTAAAAAACAAGAGAGGTGTTCTCATATGGACCGTTAGGTGGCAGTATCAGGTTTTCAGTTCTGTGCATCTGCTCCACATGAGAGAGCTCTCTGGCCCCAACCGCAGGGCCCACACGTCTTCAGCTGTAGGTGATAAAGGCTCTCATTATTACGTGTAGATTCTGCACGATGGAGCAGCTACATGTACAAACGTTTACACCACAAACAGGAGCTGAATGAGCATGTAGCCTTCTCTATGTCTGTTCTGTAAGGCACTTTCCTTTGGCCTGATGTCTCAATTAGGCCTTATTGAGAGTTAGCTTTACTTACTGACGTTTTATTAAAATATATTGGAGCTTACATGCTGATTAATGCCTTAATCGGTTGGAAACTGGATTTAAAATTCTCTTTTAAATCATCCTCTGGAGAGATCCTCAGAGGCTGAACGTGTTCAATGTTTTATCTGCAGTCTACTTCATCTAAAAGGCACTGTGAGGCCGTAAGGCAGTTGGTGTCGTGTCTCTTCCCTGTTTTCTTCCCTTCATTGAGGTTTCATCATTCATCATGGCTAATTAATAAACGCACTAAGGGTGTTCCTGTACCCTCAGCGAGGCCTGCGGACAGAGAGTGTGTTGAGGAGCTTGAAATAATGTTGAAAAGCCGGCCTTGACAGGATCAGAGATGAGAAAACAAGGTGGCATTTCTTAAATTCAAAGCTTAGTGATGGATTTCTGCGCACACTAAGACATGGCTGGCTGAGCTAATTCCTGTGAATGTCTTGGTCTTCAAAGTTAATGATTTAATTTGCATTTGATTATTAGAATTTGACTGAAATCAGCAAGCATTCAGGCCTTTGGCCAGTCTGTAGTGATTAGTGATCAGTGAGCTACGACCTCAAGAAGATGTAGAGTTGTTGGCACATATCATTTGATCTGAAAATAATAGATATTTATGTTTAATGAATGATGGTTAAGCCTTTAGATTTTCTGGTTTATTGTAGATGTCTCTCCTCTGAGGAAGACGCCTGTGGATTTTCTTTCATATCAGAAAAATTCCAGTAATAAAAACCACCTGCTGCTGCTTTGTGTTCCCTCTTATTACAGCTTTCAGTGTCGTCAGACTTTTTATCCCAGTCATGTATCTCTCCCTCAGTTTATTTATTTTTTCCTCATATGACGTGCAGGCATAGTCGCTATTCCCTTTTTCTCTTCGGTCCTGAGATAATGCATACAAAAACAGAAATACTTGATTGAAATATTTTAATCTCGGTCACACTGTACTCATTATCCCACAAGAAAATCAGAGGAATTTGGAAAGTCACACTGTCTTATGAAACTTTTCATTGCGGGTCAGAAATGTTGGTCAAAATTGATTGTACTTTTCACAATATGCAATATGTTTCAAAGCAACAGAAATGTGGATATATTTATAGCATTATATTTTTTATTATGTGGATATATGACGATCTGCAAGGTTTGAAATTGTAATAATTTTATGTAGTGATAAGTGATGTTTTAAAACTAATTTCGGGAGGAGCACGCACAGATAATTTACAGTTCATAGTTATTACATCATCATCCAATCAGAACAAGATAAAACTCCTATATAAATGATCAAGTATCACCTCTCCCCGGACAGCACGGCAAATACAGCATTTTACTCAATTTAATTATCCGGAAGTCTCGTGAAATGCAATTTTTTGGTGATGTGCCAATATTTTAAAAAGTTGCTTATCAAATACGTGTAAGCAGTTTAACTAAATGCTTTGTCAACATTAACGACAAAACGCATAATGCGTAATACAAAACATGTTTAGTTCTCTAGCGTGCAAGCCAAAGGCACTTGACAAGGAACAAAGATTACATAATGGAGAAAAAACAGCGGCAGTTCTCCACTTGGCTAGAGTCAAAGTATCATGTCAGTGATTAAATCAATGTGTTACTTTCATGTTAGGGTGGAAAGGGATTGAAAGGTAAAGTGAATGCAGATGTAGTGTCCATCAAGAAGCAGCAGTAGTTCATCCGTGTGGTCTGTTATGGAAGGATGGACAGTCATTGAAGGTCTCTTACTCGTTGCTTGACGTCAGCAACATTAAACTAGGCTTGACTCTAGACTCTAGAAATTAGATAGAAGTATAAGAATGATAAAAGGCAAAAACAATAACCAAACAATATTAGTAACACAATATTAGCAATTTTAATTAGGCTGTGTTTTGTTTTGTTTTCTTTCTGCACTCTTCACTAATCAAGCATCGCCACAGTCAGCAGAAGTGATAAATAACTGTTTATTACATTTGAAAGTATGCTATTTATCTTTCAAAAATGCATGGATTCGCTGCAGGAGGCCTTTATTCACCCTCGGAGCCGTGTGAGGGATGTGTTATAATGGATGTGTGCACTTTCTTTAACTTCTTCCGAACACCCGCTTAGTCCCATGGAAAGGCTTGGAGGGGTCTGGACAGTTTTTAAAGTAACTTTGATTAAAGTCATATACACTTATGACGCTTTAAACGTAAGTAAAACACAATTTTCATTTTTGGGTGAACTAACCCAATGCTTTCGGCAGCAACAAAAAAGGCCAGATAGAAATAAGCATTCATTTTAATTCTTTATTTTGTCTGTACCATGAGCTGCTTTGCAACATACAATGCTTGATGTTTCATTTCGTTTGGGATTATTTTAACTGGTGAAGAAACAGACTAACCAAATGTCCAATTCCCCGCTGAACTTCTTGTTCATTGATCTGTGCATAAAAAAGCAACTTATTCAGGGATATTGTGTTTGTTTCCCATCATGGTACTGAAAGTGATTGCTCCATACCATTTTTTTTCATCCTTCAGTGAGGTCACTTTAATTTGTTTAGGAAGAGCAAGAGAAGTGTCATGCCATTTCTCAGTTCTCAGAAGCAAGACTTGATCTTACTTAGATCTTATCTTCTGACCATTTAAGATAAGAATTCAGTGAATCCAGAAATTCATCAGACATTTTACTGCATATCAAACCAAACCTCTCAAAACATCAAGCAGTCAGTGATAATTGCAATAGGCTATAATATTAATAGTCATAAAATAAAAAATAAAACACTATTAGTGTCATGTTAACATGTTGAATGCCTTCATTAGTTACACATACATAGTTAACAGATTGGAAATAATACAGACCAGTGTTTTTTAGGACCAGGTTTGGTCATAATAGGAATGTTTCTACCATATTGGATTAATACAATCAAAAGTGTGCCCTTTTTAAGATAAAAAAGTGGTGCACTGTAAACAACAGAAAAAAAAATGAAATAAATAAGACAAAAAATATATGAACCAGTCAGCCAAAACTGATGCATAAAGCACTGTTGCGTTCTACATTCATTTTAAAGATTTTGCTTAAGCCATGATACATAGTTGTCCATCATTCTGTGTCCAATATCAAAGTCTGTGGGCCATGTAATGAACATTAGTGCACCATGAAATCCACCAGGGTAATGTTCATGTGTAACATCGACTCCAGCATTGCGCAAACGCGTGACATACATCAAGCCGTCATCCCGCAGTACATCGTATTCGCAGGTCAACACGTACGCCTTAGGCAGTAAACGCAAGGCTGTGTCAGGAACCAGCAATGGAGAGGCTCGTGGATCTGCAAGCAAGTGATGAGGACCAATAGAGTGCACTGAACTCTTTCCGGTGACCACCGGTGGAGCACTGTAGTTGTATGTCTGGCGATATGAATCGGGTAAATATGAACTCCAATTGACAAACTTCAGCAAAGCCGCTGATTCGTGGTTATTGTGTCTGTTTGCCATCATGGCTCTCAAAAACGACTTGTCGCTGGTGAAGTACTCGCTCCAAAACCTCACCATCAGTGTGCGGGGCAGTATAGGCATGTTCTGGTTCTGCTGGTAGGAGGGAGTGTTCAGATCCAAGGCCTGCAGGACAGGGTAGATCAGAGCTTGGGCCTTTAGCTGGATATGCTGTTCTGGGTCCTTCTGCAACTGAGTATACATAAAAAAAGGTAAACATATGATAACATAAATACATTAAATATCTTCTCAAAGCAACTTCAGTTTCATATTTGCCATTTCTGACCATTTAGAATTTAAGCACTGCTGAATAAAAATGTAAATGTGAAATTCAAAGTGTAATTATTGTTACCAGTTACCTGGATTTGGTTATTACATTACATTACATTTAGTGATTTAACATTTTAGCTTTATCCAAAGTGAATTCCAAACAAAGGACAATGGAAACAATCAAAATCAATAAATGATTAATGAGGCGCAAGGAGCTACTTGTCTCTGTTTATGTGTGTGGGCGAATTACTCAGGTACCCAAACCAGTCTAAGTAGTCGACACTTACTATAGGTGTACCGTAGCGATTGAGGACAAATCAAAAAACAAGATTTGGAGAATTAACAAAAAAGTTATGACTGAGGATTTAAGTAGTGAAGATATACGAGCCTGCCTAAATGCCGAGGGAAAAACAGCAGTGTGAAAGGATGTGTTCACGATTTGAGTGAGTTCAGGTAGGACTGCAGGAGAAACGGCTTGAAGGAGATGAGATGGAATAGGATCAAGCGGACAAGTAGTAGGATGATTAGAAAGGATTAGATGATTACATACATTGTGGCCAGTAGGACCATACCCCTTCTGTAGCCCTGAGCTTAGAACGATGTTCACTGAGAACATCAGACAGCCGAGGGGCAGAAGGGGTTGAACGGGCCAGCCTGGAAAACAAGGGACACGCAGTATCTAAACAAGATGTAGAAGTGGATGAGAAAGTATCAGTAGCACTGTTCACGGGAAGGAAGCGTATATGAAAGCAGATAGTCTGGAGGGTTAGAGTTAGCCTAGGTTATGTTGAAAGACAACATGTGAAGGGGTATGTGTTGTGTCAGGAACCACATTGAGGTTAAGAGTAATCCAAGCAGTGCAGTGGAGCAGATAAGTGGAGCAGTGTCGTGTGTGCATAAGGTCCAGATGATTGCCTGATTTGTGAGTAGCCGTAGTTAACACTCTTGAGATCAAAAGAGGCAAGCAGAATGTGGAAGTCTACAGCCTGAGGTTGTCTCCAAGCATGACTAGAGGAGTACTATCCTCAGGAAAGGTTGAGAGCAGCACATCTAATTCATCCAAGAAGTTACCTTGTGATCCTTGGGGTCGATAAACAACTACACAATGGATTAGTACTGAGAAGGACTCTAAAAAAACATAAGTCTAGAGACAAATCAGTAATGTAAAATAAGGATGGAGCAGTCGACTATGGCCACCATCTGCATATACGTTCTCTTTTGAGTTGGTTGTCTCTCCAGTCTCACTCCAGGAGAAACTGATTCACAATCAATTATGCTTCCTAACTCAACAGATTTTTATTCCTGAATTGTAGATGACTTGGAGTTTTACTGTAATGATTGAGCATGTAGATGTTTAGTAAACTGAAGGTATAAAGCTCAACATTTATAGATAAAATGCATTGATTATTTTGGAGTCCTGAATCATACCGTTGTCATTTATGTGCAGTTTTACCTGCTGAGCCACTGCAGCTGCAAGGTTGCCTCCTGCACTGTCTCCAGACACAGCAACCCGTTCTGGATTGATTTGGTAGCCCTTCAGAACATCAACACGAAAGATGAACTTCACCACGCGGTACACATCCTCAAACTGGGCAGGAAAATGGTAAGCTGGGGCGAGACGGTACCTGTAAAGAACAAGTTATGTTGGCATTTTTCTTTTTCTAGTTTTATGTCAGAATAAAACTCCTTTGAATGACAGTTTTAATGTTTGGATTTCTTATTATTAAATTAAAAGAAAGGGCAAAAAATGGCATCATGCCTGCAATAGACTCTTGTTCTGTGTTTGCTGTTGGTTTGCAAGCTCCAACACACCGTTTTACTCTCCATCACTTTACTGTATTACTCATCACTCTCTTTTACTTTTCCTACTTTCCTGTTACTGAATGCAAGATCTCTCACAAACCCAGAAAAGGAAAAAAGTTAGTATTAAAGAAATACAGGGGTTGGACAATGAAACTGAAACACTGGCCAGTTTAGCATTGGAGGTTTCATGGCTAAATTTGACCAGCCTGGTGACCAATATTCATTGATGCACATTCCAGTTTGAGGTAATTGGCAGAGTAATAGCACAGTTTTGCTTAAAATATTGCAATGCACACAACATTATGGGTGACGTATCAAAGTTCAAAAAAGGCCAAATTGTTGGTGTATGTCTTGCTGGAGCATCTGTGACCCAGACAGCAAGTCTTTGTGATGTATCAAGAGCCACGGTATCCAGGGTAATGTCAGCATACCACCAAGAAGGACCAACCACATCCAACAGGAGTAACTGTGGACGCAAGAGGAAGCGGTCTGAAAGGGATGTGCCGTGTTAACCCAGATTGTATCCAAAAAACATAAAACCACAGCTGCCCAACTCACTGCAGAATTAAATGTGCACCTCATCTCTCCTGTTTCCACAAACTGTCCTTCGGGAGCGCCACAGGGTCAATATACATGGCCCGGCCTGCTATAGCCGAACCTTTGGTCACTCGTGCCAATGCAAAAACATTGGTTTCAATGCTGCGAGTGGCAGAACAATGGGCTGTGGACAATGAGAAAAATATATTGTTCTCTGATGAGTGCACCTTCACTGTCTTTCCCACATCCAAGAAAGTTATGGTGTGGAGCTCCAAAGAACCGTACCACCCAGACAGTTGCATGTCCAGAGTGAAGCATGAGGCATTCCCTAGACCCAGGACTTGTGTCCAATGATTCAATCATTGTATTCTGAAGGCGTTGCTGTGTATCAGGATGATAATGCACAAATACTATTGAGACACAGAGTCAGGAAACGTTTTCCTCCACCAGCATCACGTAGTGACCTGGACACTAGCCTGGAATGGCTCAAAATCCCTCTGGCCACTCTGCAGGACTTGTATCTATCATTCCCAAGACCAATTGATGCTCTATTGGCCACAAAAGGAGGCCCCACACCATACCGATGAATTATTATAGTCTAAAATCAGGCGTTTCAGTTCATTGTCCAACCCCCGCAACTCATCCAAAAATTCTGTCATCGTTTACTCATCCTCAAGTAGTTCCAAACCTGTATGAATTTATTTGTTCTGCCAAACAGAAAGGAAGATAATTAGAAAAAAGTTTGTAACTGGACTGCGTCACCATTGACTTAAAATACTATGGAAGTCAACGGTGACCCAAAGACAGCCTGGTTACAGCCTTTGTGTTTGGCAGAACAAAATTATACAGGTTTGGAACTATTTGAGGATGATGACATGATGAGAACATTTTCAGGTTTAGGTAAACTACTCCTTTAACCAACATTAGTATTACTTGAATGAACGGAGAACAGTGTAAAAACTGCTGGATAAGCTGTTTTTTTGTTTTGTTTTTTTAATGGGACTGGTTCTGTGAGGGAGATCATCCTCAGTGTCTGGAGAATTTTATTTTACAGATCCTGGCAGTAATAGCATCTGCTGCATCTCCCCTCGAGGCACCAGTGTGCTCAGCCATGCTTTACTGTAGCAGGAGAAGGAAAAGGGAGAGAACTCATGCCTGTTGCATCCAAAAACGAAGAAAACTCGGTTACAAATGTAACCTTGGTTTTGTGGCTAGGACATGAGAAACTGTATGGGAGCACCCCCAGGTAAAGCCTATATAGAAACACACCTTTTTACTGGCTGATGGTACGGATGCTGCCCTGCATTACAGCTATAAGACAGCACCCACATTGTTTTTCTGAATTCAAACATCTTCTAAAGATGATTCTTTAGATAGTGCCTGAGATATTGCCACTCCTGGTCAAAACAAAGAAACAGCTGATCTGGTTTATACCACCTTCTTGAGTGGTAAGCGGAAATGTATTTTTAGTTTTAAATTACTTTTTTTTTTGAGTTATAAAGCACAGTTTAAATGGGGAGTTTAATAGACGAATGGGCATTTTAAATCCCCACACTAAAAATGGAAATAATAAAAATATTAACAGATGAGAGGAATGTTCTGCATGAACACACACATTTACTCTGAAAATACATTGAAATGAATTGAAATACAACCTTTCATTGAATGTAAATGTACTCGTCTACATTTTAGCTCACATTCTCCAGTGAATTATAGTAGGGCATACTAGCACGCAAAACATGATTTTACTCCATAATTTTTAACACTGCATTTGTAAGTCATTTAACTGACAAAAACTGATCAAATACATAATTTAAAATTTAACTCATTACTTTATTACATTGTCAGGAAAAGTAGTTTGATTACAGTAACGTGTTATACCCAATTCTGCCATTCCCAGAGATTCCAGATGCTTGGTCAAGGATATCTGACTGGAATCTTCACGAGAGCAAAGAATGGCCATTGCATCGCCAATAACAGAAGACAAATTCTGACTTCTTGTACTTGCTAAGAATGCAGTGCTGCAGTGAAAGAACCGCATAATCTCTTAAGGATGTCAGAAATGGCTGGAGTGAGAACGGCTTGAAGAAACCTCAGTTTCTCAAGTGCACTGGCTAATAATCTGCCTAAAATCAGCTGACTGTTGTTTTACCTCTCAGACCTTCTCAGGCCAGCAGCATTAAGCTAAAATCCCTGACTGAGCAATGGATGCATCCAGCAGCACAGCCTTCTCCTTATCCCTGATATCTGCTAGGTTTAGCCACAAATGTCTGTCCATCCCAACCATATCTGCCATGGAGCGTATGCCATGCTCGCAGGGGTCCAAAGTACCAGTTCCAAAAGATCTCTGGAAAACAGCGATAACGGCATTTACCTGTCGTCTGCACCACTGCGTTCTTTTCTCAGCACTGATAATAACACTGCAAGTTATGATGGGAGATTTGCGTTTAGCCAACGTTATCTCAATGTTCAGAGTTCCTGCTGTAGTGAATGCAGCCAGATTGGTTCTTCAGGAAAACCCTCAGAGAGCTGTCATGACAGAACTAACATTAAGCGGCATCGCTCTTACGAATGGTCAACCTGTACAGCCACCAACGACTTTTCTTCCTCTGCTTCAGATTTGTACATTTCGGCTTTTCGTACACTTTTCACCTCTGAGTGTTTGTCTGGGACAAATTGAGATGAAGTTGATTTGAAGTTGATTTGAGTCATTATCTGCATTCAACTGCATTCCCAGAACTTTGCTGGTATTACCGTCCACTTTTTCTTCTAACATTAACGGGCCGAAGAATGTTTAACGAACAAGTGCATGTTTTGGTAGGTCCTGTGCTTCACTGTAATCTCTTGAGTGTTTCTGGCATTTGGACACCTGGCAGGCAGTCAAAGTGTTTATGGTTTCACAGCAGCGGGCAGTCTGGCAGCAGAAAGTCAGAAAGTCACTTCTGCTCGTGATCGGTGAAGGGATGCATCGGCCGTTTGATCCGATTGTTACACACCAAACTCCTTTTTCCCTTTTATTATTGGTTCGGTATGTTTCTTTTGGCGTTTTCATTCCATTTTATCTCATTTTCGTGCTCTGTCGACACACCGCATGTCCTTGTTTTCGCTGTAGTCTGTGATACTACAGGATTCTACTTTGGAATGCTAGAGCACTGGCCCACGCTGAGAGGGCTTACCCTCACTGCAGTTCATTGTTGATGGTTATCAGATCACAGTGGTATCATCAGCACATTTATTTATTCTATTCCTGCTGCGCTTGCTTAAAAAGTAATATGTGAGAACAGCGAGAGCAGCGTGGAGCCTCTGTTTGTTAAGAGCAATGCTCCAGGTTAAAAACATTCCAACATAGTTAGGGCAAAACGCATTATTGAGCTCTTTAAGCAAACTATGACAAATACAGGAAGATACATTAGATATATCATAGTCAGTAGATAGAAATCAGTGAGTGCTGTCAAACCTGTTAGGGCATGCAATCCCAAAAAAAGCTCAAAAATAGGTTTGTAAATCTGTTGGACAAGATGAGGGGGAATCATAGGAGAAGGGAGGCTGTCGAACATAGCCAATAAAACACATCTCTACAAAGCAGTATTTCCAGACCGTTTTTCTTGAGGCACACACAGTATCAGACTGTTCCTAATCTGACAGCTCGCTCGTAACAGCTGCTTTGTTGTAAACCTGTACTCCATGTACACCCAAAGACCTTAAAGGAATAGTTCACCAAAAAATGAATTCTCTGTCATCATCCTCGAGTAACTCCAAACCTGTAGGAACTTCTTTGTTCTGCCGAACACAAACGCTGTAACCAGGCTGTTTTGGTCACCATTGACTTATATAGTATTTAAAAAAAACGTTTCGAACTTTCTTCAAACTACCTTACTTTGTCTTCCAAAGAAATTGATTCAGGTTTGAAAATAATCAAGGGTGAGTAAATGATGACAGAAGTTTGAGTTTTGGCTGAATTATTCTTTTAATATTGAAACAGAGTGCAGAGTTTTCATTAAAAAAGGGCACAGTTTATTTTATTTTTAGCTTTTCTATAAATTCTTTATTGAATGCTATTTGCAGAACTATATTTTATTAGAGAAATATTGATATAACATATGTCAGTATAAACTGAAGGCATGCTCATTCCTGTCTGAACACTGAAATCTCTCTACTGCATGCGCCACCTTTTTCTATGCTGCTATTATTCTGCTGTTTTCTTTTGTATCAGTCAGCACAGAGATTAGATTATCTTTTACAAATAATGGCGGTCCAATAATGTGTTAGTCTACTCTGCATCGAGTTTTCTTTCAGGGTCCTTATAAGGAAATGACTGTGTCTTTTTTACAACGTGTTTGTATGACTTTTTACATTAATAAATGTTATAATAGCTAACATTTTACCACAACACTGTCCACGGTTTAGTTTGATTCTATATTTTCATTGTAATCTTGCTCTTTTCCATAAAGCAACACTACAAAGTGTTAAAACATACTAGAATAAAAGAGGTATTCTTACTATCATATATATATATATATATAAATCTGTGAAGCAATGCTATTTCATTTAAGGGTTTGAAAAAAGTATTTTTTGAAAATACTTTTGTTTTTGTACTTAGTAATCCTCATTAGCTGCTCTGGATAAAGGTATCTGATCAATGAATTATTATTATTATTAATTGTTAATTATATCAGGCAACAAGGTGCATGCATGCAAACAAACAAATACATAAACTGAACTTTGGATTAATCCATAAAATATTGTGCCATTGCCTTTTTTTAATCACAAAATTCAGCCATGACGCTTTTTCCATACTTTTGTGCAGTATTAAATCTAAGAAAAGTACTTACAGGACCTAGTTAACATATTTGAGGTTGGGGTTGTTCCCTGAGAAGGGTTACGAGACATTGCAGGATGACTTTAATGCTACAGGAAAGCCCTTGTGAGCCTTTGCATGAAGCGTGTGCTTAACGCCACTCTCGATCGACTTTTGCAGTCAGGTGTTATTACACGTGTATCGCTCTAAACAAATGCTGGATTAAATGCACCAACAGCCCGAGAGAAACAGAGGTAAAACAGCACCCACTCAATTGCTCTTTCCAAATATTTTGTAGTAAGTGCTCAGTTCCAAACCTCCGTAACCAAGAACTGAGATTGCAGAAGAGGCATCTTCTATGAATAACAGGAAAGCCTCTATCACAATATTCACAATAATGAAGCGACGGCAGATGAGAAGCGTGTCGAGAAGCGTGTCTTCCTCAGGCAAACACAGAAAGAGGTTCGATCTAGCCCAATCTCGTATTCTATGCATGAGGTTTGTGTTAAAATATTTTATTTTGTGGTTGAACCACCGGCCTCTGTGGTTTGGAGTAATATGAAGGGAATTTAGTTCAACCCATTAGTCTGCAAGGTCTTATTAGCTGCAGCATTTCTCAGAAGACGTATAGAGCTAATTTGGTTCCCATTATCTTATATAACTATAAGTATGAAATGCTGTAGGAAGGGTAAGAGGCAGTACTACACAGAGTAAAGGAGGTATCCGTACTATCATTTTAGGGTGTTAAAGACCAATTTAATCTTTTGGGTCTTTCTTTTTTTTATCTATCTGCAGTTATTTCCTTTTCATAAAGATTAAGTACCACTTTCACACGTCTGCCTCTGTATTCAGATAACAGATCTGGTTTAGTCCACCTTTCTGCCAACCCTGCGTATGTGAATACAGAAGGAACATAACACTTCCACATCCGTAGTCGTCCGTTAGAAAAGATGCCGGCGAGGCAGTCTACAATTCAATAAAGCGCTTTCAAGGCTGCTGTGTGATAATTCATTAAAAACTCAATGGCTATAATAAAATCCATCAATAAATGAGTGAATTGGTGACCAGGTCCTGTGTGAAGCAAGCCAGGTTTTTGTATTAATGAGTAACATTTCATACTTACTCTACAGATACAATAACGGCGTTGAGCTCTGTAACCATGTGTCTGGCTAGTAGATCGTATGGGCCCATACCTAAAGTGAGAAGGGAAAAAAATATATACTTTTGACTTTTATTTGATTAAGCCTCTGTATTGATGAAAACATATGTAACATACTCTTAGTAATAACAGTCCATCTGCATAATTACATGCTTTAAACCAATCCTGACCCTGCAGTAATTACATGTCGTTAAAGTGCCCCTATTATGGATTATGAAAGGTTCAAATTTTTAACCCAAACGTCATGTTCGAGTCTGATCTCACGCATGGCTTCTCTGTAGTCTGATTGGATGAAAATCCATGGCAGCGATGGAGAACTCAAATCGTTGACGTTCCGGCGGCAATCTTTCATATAACTACATTGACCTCAAGACATAAAATGCTAGCGCGTGTACTCACGAGAGCTGCCCAGACACCATCCTCCTCCGTGCAGGTAAATGATGGCTCTTCGTAGCTCTCCTGATTCTTCTGGCTGGCTCGGCTGGTAGACGATCACCTCCACCCCATCAAAACTCTCATCGGACACGAGCACCCTCTCGTCCGACACGGGCACTACTCGCTCTGCAATGGTGACGAACATCATAACTTTCATGTAGTGCAACAGTCCCATGCGCTCGCTCAGTTCTGCCTGCGAAGAAAAACATTTTGTTTTTGAAACTTATCTCCCAGTGAAAGTCACACGGCGTTTTCTCAAAAAGGTTACAAAGAGGGCAGACACGTGGTTGATCAGCTGAGATCATCTCACTAATAACCAGAATCCCCTAATCTTTTGCTTCGGTGGACAACAGCCCATTGTTAAGCCACTTGATGTTAAACGACGTTACTCCAGTGATGTTCACAGCGTTAAGCCTTAAATTCGCTCGTGAACAGTCCTGGTTTAGTCTTCAATGCTTTGTTAATAGGTTCATTTTCTAAACCATGTTGGCTGCGGCGCCCCTTAAATAATGTGAGACTGAGTTAAGTAGAGATTTAGATCGAAGAAGTTGTGTTTAGCGATTAAAATAATTCATATTTAACACAACCGATGAAAAACGTTGATTTAAGAGTTTTATAACGTTGACAACGCATCACTACAAAAACATAAGGAGAGTAAACCGAACTGTGACCAGATGAGAGGATGCAAATCAATAAAAACATGCATTACGCAGCATCCCACCACTTTTTAATCAGAAAAAGAGTAGTATTGAGGTATATTCTACGCGGGCGACTCGGGATGCACTATAAAGCCACACTTTGGTATTTGTTCATTATATTATTTCTTTAGTTATTTTCCACAATTAGTTTTTAAATCAAACGCTTCCCATGTGCTTAGGCTACCTTTTATAAGGCTTAAAACGAAAGGTGGAGCCAGGATGCCGAGCAGTGCTTTGGGAATCACGAATTTCGTGCATTTTTTAAAATGTATTTGTCACAACACTGACGCTGCACAGTTATTAAGATTTCATAACAGCTGTAATTCGCAGAGAGACCTAATATTCGCATTCAAACACTCCCCTACATGAGGTGCATGCATTTAATTTCCAGCTATTATTAGCCACGACGCTCACTATATAAACTACAACGCTCGGATTAAGAATTGCCATAATCTGTCAACTAAATCTGCTGGTGTGGTGTCATGCCCAACAGTCCAAACAAATAATCAAACGCTCAAGTGAGCCGACAAATAGGCTACTCCTGCGATTAGTTGCGCAATCGGACTCTTTGATCAAAGCTAAATAATAACCCGAAGGCAGATAGGCGGCCGTGACATTGCGATCGCGTTCTTAAACCGGCGTCCGACTGACGGCTGTCAATCTCGCGAGCGACCCGATACGTGCTAAAATAGGCATGCATGCAAACTTACCAACTGGATTAAACTCCTGAAGAAAGAGTCAGTGATCATTAGTTTATATCTCTCCTCTATGTTATTCGGGATTGGTGAATAAACGTAATACGCCGTTAACGCGCCCAGCAGCACAAACACAAACGCTCCTTTGGACCTCATTATTTAGATTTTGTTTCGGATCTCGTCTGCGTCTCCCGTTGCCTTCTGTAGTCCGCTGATTGTCTTTTCTCCAAAAGTCCTCGGCAATTGCAGCCTCCGTCAGCTGCGTTTATTAGTCATTGAGTTCTCTCTGTGTTAAAGTGTAATCCTGGATTAATTTTGGACTGGAGCCAGCGAGATATGACAACACGTGTTAGTGTCATCTGATCGTGATACTGTACGCGTGCATGTGGAAAGCTCTTCTTCTCCGTTCTGTGTCATGTGCGAAGACTATATCAAGTCGTAGTGAAACGCAACTGGAGCAGAGCTCCTCTCAAATTCCTCAGATAACCTTGTGGGTCATCGCATGCTTTGGTGTGCCTCCTTATCTAATATTTACGCTCAAAGTGTTGAAAGGGTTTCGACAAGAAGTGTGTGTCCTGTTAAACCAGCAGCGTTTATTGCTTTGATTGAAGTACTGATGATTAGACTTCACAGGTGTGTTGAGGGATCGGGAACTGGTTTAAGTTTGGTAATGCGTGCCCTGCTTGTTATTAGTATTTTAGTAAAACTTCATAGCACCTCTCAAATTCCTCAGATAACCTCAGGGGTCACCTCTTGAATCGCCGGCCCTCCCTTTGTCCTGCCGAGTTATTGGGAGAGGAGATATTATCAGCCCTCGCGTCTTTCTCTCGGGCAGTATTAGCAGATAGAGACCGGGAGATTGCGAAAGGCTGAACAAAAGCTAGAAAACACGGGGATGAACGTTTATCTTGAAACAGCAGCAGGGTGAAACTCTGATGGCCAGACATTATAAACTGTAAAACTTTCACATCTTAGATGCGGTTTTCTATGACTTCCTGGCTGAGGCTTCTCTATGCACAGTCTATTCACCAAACACTTAAAAGAGTAAGGCGGGGTTGGCCTTGTTGACGATCGCTTGTCCTCGTAGAGAAACACCGCCTGCAGACATCGAGGAGGAGAAATGCCTATATGAAATACAAACACCGGGTAATAATACACGACTGCAAAAAGAAAGGCAAACTGGAGGCAAAAGATATTGGAAAGAAGGCACATAACTAATAGAAAAATAAATATATATATATATATATTATTCAGTGTTATCTTAGAACATGGCATTAATCATGCCATCATGATGTTACTTCGTTATGAGCACACTATGAAATGAACATGCATTGGCCAGAATATAGATTTTCCAGAGACCCTGTGTCCTGATGAAGTTCCTCAGATCTTACCCTGGAGATCCAATGCACTGTAGAGTTTAGATCCAGCCCTGATGAACCTCACCTACCTGTGATTCTCTGATGATCCTGAAGACACTGATTAGCGCTCTCAGGTGTTTGATTAGGGATAGAAGTGGATCTCGAGGTCGCTATATACTATCAACTTCATATATTGTATAACAGCAGTCTCTGTATGTATTGCATGATGGCAGACATAGAGCATGCTCTTTAATTGCACGCACACATATGGTGGTGATCTGTATAGTTTTATATTAAAGCACATTTATAAATAAAAGGGTGTAACGGTTGTGGACTTTTGTTTGTATTTTCTCCCCCTCTGCTTCTGTTATTTATTATCCCTTTTTATAATTTCCTTCCATTTCAGTGCTTTTTTTCCGCACTGCTTGTGTGTGTGTGTGTGTGTGTGTGTGTGTATTGCTACCCTTCCTTTATGGATTATTAAAGACAAATATGATGTTTCTCACATTTAACAGCGACAACTCTTAAAGTAACAGCAGCCAAATAAGTTAATAACCCAGCCGCTGTGATGTCCGTTCATCAAATAGAAAGAAAGAGGAAATCAACTTTTGTAGCCTTAAAGATTCATCTGTATTTAATTAAGAATCATAAAATGCATGATTGTCTCCCTAAAAGAAATGCTTGCTCTGTGAACCTGCTGTACTTGGCTACATCATCTGATTCAGGCAATCCTTTTCTACTCACAACCATCAGAAAAGAAAGGGACTTAATCATTTCATTTGATTCTCTGACTTTTATTATTGGTTTATTATAAAAGTTAATTTCTGTTGTTGCCCCTCTCCATGTCCTTCTCCATGGCAAGCTGGTCATCTGCCACTCAAAAAGCCTCTAAACCAAACTCCTCAGTGAGGCCTTTATTACTGTTCTCATCCTCCAGCATCTCAGTCCAGATCTCTCTTTCATTGAGAAAGTGAAAGCCTCCCAGGGATGTTTTGATGGTCCGGTCCGGTCCAGTGGTCCCTGGTCAATCTAATTGAACAGTCACTGTCCAGAACACACCTATGTGCTGACAATTCTTCAGATAAAACACTACGTCTCTTTTCATTTCTCCATAAGTTTGAGTATCCAGGGATTACTCAGAGCATTTCTATATAGCTTGCAACCTGTACTGATGTCCTGACTTATTCACCTCTTTGTGAAAGCATGCCCGCAGTGAGCTTTTGTATCCAATATATTTGATTTGCAAGATCTTCTTCAACCTCCTATGTATCTGTAAGCCTCTTTTCTGAGGAACAAAACTCTTTTCATTACCCTTCCATTGCTCTAAAACCAATCCAACGTGTACAGGGGACTTTTGCAGACTAGGCTGTGCTGTTTAAGAAGCTGTAAGAATCCTTTGTTACTTGTGTGCAACATACTTACTGGCTATTAGTTTCAGAAGTAACCACAGCGTTGCCTTCTGGAACTTATGCATATTTATGCAATTGGCACGCACTTTTATCCGAATGGTTTGCATTGCATTTCCTGAGGTTTTGGTAACCTCAACCCCTTTGACATAAAATGTGTTTTCAAGTACCCTAATATTTCAAGTTATCCTCAAACAACACATTTAGTCATTATATTCAAAAATAATGGTTTTATATGATTGTTTTTCATAATACAGAAAATATATTACTACTGTAATAATACAATTGCACTTTAAATAAAGAACATGAATGTTTGATCATTATAATTTTATAATACACTAAAAGATACTGTAACATATGCTTGTTTTCCCATGACTTCTGTGTCTGTCTAACTAGTCATTCAGTTTACCTCTCGTTCAATTATCTTATTAGTTTGCCCTGTGTCCTCTATTCGTTCTCGTTAAAAATATGTAATAATTTTGCAATCTTTTACAATGTGCATCATTTGTTTGGTTGTGTTTCTACATGTATCCTAGAAAGGTTATTATTTGAGGTTTGTCCCTTTACTTGCTTCCTTCTTCTTTTTGTTCATTTTATTAGACTAAAACTCACGTACCATGTCTATTTTTTTTACTTGGCCAGCTTGAAATAGCTCACCTGCCAAGTTAATTTCCCTGGATTCTTTGAGCAGGTGCTGGTGAGAAATGATGCTACAGAGATGTTGCAGTGATCCACGGCAGACACAGAGCCCGAGCCCATCAGTACCTCAGAGCCCGAGCTCAACAAAAAGCCTGACTAGGTGACACCATCCGTCCTGAGGAAGTCCTAGTGGAAGACGTGGATGTGTGGATCACTACACACTTTTTTGCTGAAGGTGAGCTGTAAGCTGACCTCTCAAATATTTGATGTTTTTGAAGATGTTGTGTTCTGTTCCAATCTCCTGAAGCTGGTTCAGCTATTCTCTATCCTCCCTCTCTCTGCTCTGTTCCAGATCCAGCCAGTTCCCGCTGATTTGAGACCCTAAAAGATCAATCAATCAATCAATCAATCACTTTTATTTATATAGCACTTACATGTTTCAAAGCACTGAACAGTATCAAATTAGAGAATAGAATTGGAGAGGAATATTTAAACTGACAGAGTGTGTCTGCCTCCTGGACAGTGTTAGGGAGATTGTTCCAGAGTTTGCTAAATAGAATCTAAATAGATCTGCTGACTTTGATATTCTAGGTATTATCAAAAGGCCAGAGTTTTGAAAACGCAGAGGGTGTGGAAAACTATAATGTGATAAGAGCTTAAAATTTAATTAGATCAGCTAGAACCGGGAACACACCTTATAAAACACAATGTATTTGTGACATCGTAAAAAGAGTGGCATCTCCACTAATATTAGTCCATTTCTTTCTTATTCTGTTTTTCACTTTGTATCCAGATTGTATCAACACCCAGAGATGATGTTCATCTGAGACTAGAATATCTAGCTCTACCCCTTTGGACAGATCACCAGAACCAGAACCAGACACACACACACACACACACACACACACACACACACACACACAGAGACAGACAGACAGACAGACAGAGAGAGAGACACACACACACACACACACACATTTAAAATTGAACTGGAAATGAAGTGCTGGGCGTCCGGTCAGAGGAGAACTGGCCCCAAGCTGAGCCTGGTTTCTCCCAAGGTTTTTTTTTCTCCATTCTGTATGCATGGGGTTTTGGTTCCTCTGGCTTGCTTTGTTGGGGACACTTAACTTCTAGAGATTATCATTGAATTGATTCCAGAGACCGTCTCTGCATTTGATAAGCTATTTAGTGTTTAATCTCATCATTATACATTACTATCACTCTATTCTTCTATTTGCTCAGTGCGTTGATACAATCTGTATTGTTAAAAGCGCTAAATAAATAAAAGTCATTGATTGATTGAGATAATTTGTAACCACCATAAAATCAGGCACTCTGAGTTTTTCTACAATAATGTTTTAAATGATTAATTTGTATTAAACTATCATGCTTTTATTTATAGAAAATTAGACATTTAGGTCTGTTGAGCACTGGTTGGTAAAAACGTTTTATTACTTCTAACTTTGCAGACACAGAAACTTCGGAAATTGCATCTTTTCTAATCAATATTGTGATCTTATTTTGACAAGGCTTCACGTGGCAGTCTTTTAGTTTGTTTATCTGTCTTCTGGTCTTAAGTGTGTCGCTGACTGAGAAGAGCAAAAAAGTGTGACATGCCTCATTGAATGTGGTTTCGGGGCGGATAGTGTGGTGCCGGCTTTAGCAGCTTATCTGATATTGCTGAGCATTTGTTTATGTTCATTCACCAAGATCCAATTACAGTTTGGTGCGTTTTCCTCCACACTGGCAGCTATAGAGAGGCCCAGCTGCTGGAGTTTTCAGACACTGACAGAGACTTACAGCTCTGCCAAATCATTCAATGTAAAACTGTCAAGACAAAATAATGGCTACTTTAAAGAATCTACAACTGAAACAAAGAAAGTTCTGATTTGTTTTCCATTTAAAAAAACCCCCAAAAACTGCATATTGTGCCAAAACAAAAGTTCTTTCTAATTCATTTACTAAATGCTTTTATCCAATGAATAAAATAACTTTAAGCAAATCATCATAAATCTGAATCCCATCTCAAAGCTTTTCCACATGCATAGCCTTTTTATTGAAGCGTCCGCTGATGATATATCATATTTACATGTATTTACACTATAATTTGTGTTATATTTCAATCGTGGTGCCTCTAAAATGACTGACAAGCCTTTGGAAGGCAAGTCACGCTTAAACGCTGTTGATTTTCTCAAAGTTAACGTACACTTTTTCTGAGCCACTCGTCCCAAGGTCTTTTTTCAAAGAAGTTCATGCGAGTGTTCTCGTCGACCCAGGAACAAAGGCGGTTCAGAACTTTTATTGAATAAAAGGCATTGAGGCATTCTCTGGATTTGAGAAGGCACTGGCAGCGTGAGCGCGGTCGATGGCCAGACAACAGAGTCAAAACCAGGAGACAGAAGACAGCAGAATGAAAGGACACAGCAAGCACGCGATCGGGGAAGCAGTAACAAACAAGCTGTCCAAGGCCAGAGAAATACAAATGACAGTGACATAGGGCAGCTGGGCAGAGAACAGCTGAACGGGACCAGACACGACCCACGGCATGACTGGACTTGACCTGAAACAGCATGATGCAGTCCAAAACCGAGGTGCTTTCTCAGGACAATTACTACAGGTTTCAGATCAGGACCCCTTGGTTTTACCCCATATCCTCATCTTTGCTATTAGCTGTTTACCTTATGAGACACATTTACAGAATGAACACTACTTAGTGTACTTAGAACCATACTCATTTTAGCATTCACTAATGCATTAGTTAATGCACTTTCAGCTAACATGAACTAACGATGATTGATTGCTAATAAATACTGCAATAAATGAAGGCTATTGTTCATTGTGTGTTCCTGCTAGTTAATACATAACTAATATTAACAAACGACAGCATATTGCGAACATATAATTCCTGGCACGCATGCGTAAAAATAGTTTTTGTTAAAAAAAAAACGAAATTGAGTTCATCAAAATAAAACACACATGCATTTACTGAGCAAAAATGATTATTACAAACAAAACGAAAACGAACTCGGCTTTTTTTAAACTTTCAAAAGCTTTCTCGTCTGAAAACGACCCCACTGCCTGGTCACAGCATGTCCTTCGAAAGAGAAATCCAAACTGATGTAATCAGATGATGTCAGAAGCGGCTGCCGCTGCTTGGTTCAGATCGGACACTGCATCTTTTACAGCCAGGAGCCTGACCCAGCGGACAGCAGAACATAACAAAGATTCACAGAACAGAAATGCATGTGGTGTCTGGAAGGTGAGCGTGAGAGCCCGCTGGAATCGAGTGTGTGAACGGAGGAGGACTCACGCTTGTGTTTTGTCACATATTAATTATTGCACTGTTCAGTTTACAGTCAAGAGAGATACTGCTGTATATTTTTAAAGCTTTACGTGAACTTGGTCCAGAATATGTTTCCAGTCTCATTGTTTTTCATGCCTCCCAGAGATCTCTTAGATGTCGAAACCAGCTGTTTGGTGAAATTCCTCAGTCACGCTGACATACGTTGTGGAAAGAACTACAACTTTATTAGATCCTCTATCTTTATTAGATCTCTCTAACATCTCTGAAACCCATCTCAATAGGTTTTTGTTTGAGGCCTTTTTTATCTCCTTATTTATTTGTTTTTCTTTCCTGTTATTGTATCTTACTCTATTCTATATTTATTTACTTTTTGAAATTTTCTGAGATCTTTTCCAGTCAGGCCCAGAGCTGGCAGGTTTTCTGCTGACATCTTGTGGCCAGAAGAGATGACTAATTTCATTTAGTGTCTCTGTCTCCAATGACTAATCACTGTCCTCTTATGATAATATGATCATACTTCCTAGTTCTAGTAAGGACTCTGGCTGCTGTGTTTTGGACTAGCTGAAGTTTGTTTATCAAGCGTGCAGAACAACCACCCAATAAAGCATTACAATAATCTAACCTTGAGGTCATAAACGCATGAATTAATATTTCGGTTGAAAGCATAGGTCGTAATTTAGATATATTTTTAAGATGGAAAAACGCAGTTTTATAGATGCTGGAAACATGGTTTTCGAAGGAAAGATTGCGGTCAAACAGCACACCTAGGTTCCTAACTGATGATGAAGAATTAACAGAGCAGCCATCAAGTGATAGATTTTAGGTCCAATTATTAGCACCTCTGTTTTTTCTGAATGTAGCATTAAGTTAATCTTCGTCCAGTATTTTATATCGACTATGCATGCAGTGGACTGAGTTTTATTCTCCTGCCACTAGAGGTCGTCTTTGGAACGTAATCCGGGTCTGTGTTCCTGACCGCTGCAGCATGTTCCTGTGTGTGTTGTGGTAATGGTATAACCGTCCGAATCAGATCTTGTAGACCTCAGCTGATGTCCGTTCTGTCTCAGGATAGCTCACTTTGTGTTTGAATCATGTAGGATCGTGATTTCTTCAATGCCAGGCCACCAGAACGATAGTTCGTGGTCCACTTGCAGAGCTGCCTGAGACCCAACAGATAATAAAACTACAGCCAGTAGGTTTTGTTTCATCGTAGAATATTAAAACTGAGGCTCAGGACAGCATGGTGTTGAAGGTCTGCTGCGGCCGTGCTCCACAGTCTGGAGGAGCTCAGCGTGGAGAGGTCAAGCAGGAGTTTTCCAGGGTAATATACCATACCTAGAACTTGCCAGAGTTGAGTAATGAGGTAAGTCTGTGATTGCTTTCACTATATCGCTGTTAATGATTTTCCAGATACGCCGTGACTACCACACACAGCCCTCGTGTCTCTCCAGTAGCCTGGCCATTTCCCTCTGGAGGATCTCAGGAGCCTCTGGAAACAAAATCTGCCTCAAGCTGGACTTCTACTAAGAAGGCTGTTTGAATATTGTCCATCGGCACCTAAACCTAGCCTTAGCCATGAGTAGTGCCTAAAATCAGAGAAAACACTGTTATAATAATGTTGAAAATCATGAAAATCAATCGTGCAAAATCTCGATTTATAGTTGCTCCACTTAAAAAGGTACATACTTTTGTTTACTCTCCTTTGCAAGCTGTTTCACTTCTATTTAGTCATAGCCTCAATCTCTAAAACTACCTTCTGACCTTTTACTCTGAGAGAAATCTAAATAAAGAAACCTCCAGTTTACATTCTTTGGGTTTGTCGTCCCAGATTAAGTTAACTCTTTGTTTTGATCCTGAGGCCTTGTTTCCTCTGGTCACTTTTATCCCTGTTTATGTGCACCGTCCAGATTTGCTCACAGACTTGGTTGGAAACACCTTTAAGGAATAGTTTACCCAAACATGAACATTCTGAGCCAAACAGGCTGGTTACAAACTTTCTTTAAAAAGAAACAGAACAAAGAAAATCACACAGGTTTGGAAATACTCAAGGGTGAGTAAATGAGGATAGAATTATCATTTTTGGGTGAGCTATTGCTTGAAGGGAAATGAACTAATTACTACATCATTCTAGTGTATCTGAGGAATATATCAAATGAAATAATTAGCTGAAATGCAATAATTCCAGCTCCAATGTTCAGTTGAAACACATGCGCACTGTCAGCGTGGGCCCTTTTCTCACATACTTCACATCGATTCATTCCCTCCCACTGTCCCACATTTAACCAAAACCACGTGCTGCAGCGTCTGAATCCTACACCGGAGCAGGGCATTTGCAAACAAACACGTTTTTAATAAAATAGGTCTTTTTCCCTGCTTTTGTTTGTGTGTGTGCGTGCACTGTTGCAATTTTGACATTGCGAGTGACATAGCTACCAAAAAATGTTTTTTAAATGTACATGCAGACATGTAACTCAATATAAAATAATGAAGCATAGTTTTTATGATGTGTTTTATCCCTGCCCCGAAGACCACTTTGGCAGAAGATCTCCTATCCATAAACTAATTTGTCTGATGTAATTGTCCCCTGAATAGAGTTCATTACTTTACACTGTTCTTCATGTGCCGGTCCTTATAGATATAGTACTGTAAAGTCACTGTTAAATTCATACAGTTGGGGTAATCCTTTATCTAAATCAGTACCGACAGACAACACATACGTTAAAGAAGAGGTAAAGTGCTCTGCAGCTCAGCTCAGGAGTTAATGGATTCATGATGCAAGAGTTTAAACTAGAATATCTGTGTGTGCTGTATTGGTATTACTTGGTGATTGGTATTTTGTTGGTTGGCTAGAATGTCAAAAATAAATAAACCAAAAAATTATAATCTAAAGGAACCATAACAAGCAAACGCTGATTCAATTCCAAATGAAGCCTTCTACATAGAGGGATGCTTTCAACAAACAAGAAGAGCGGACTCTACATTATGATAAATATGAAGTTGAGTCTTTTATATCGCTCTTACGAAAGGTTCCAGTTTACTCCAGTGACTAGTTTTGCACAATGAGAGGACAGGATAGTGGAAAACATTACTCAGAACGTGTAGATGAGCCCCCAGACACAAGCTGAGACACGTTTTATGTTGATTCTGTCTGTGATGACATACTGGATGATAAAGCCTTGGAGAAAGTGATGCACAGGTGTGAACCTGGAGAGGACCTGGCGCCATAAATTAGAAAAGTATGAAACGGCTTCCCAATGTTCTGGTCAATACTCAGCAGATGAACAGCGGAGAGCGGTTCTTCCTCTGGTTCTGGGCCTTCGCAGTCATATTAAACAATCCAAAACACATGTTTCATTGTTCTAAAAAATGTTCTCTTGCCCAACACTAAATCTTTGTATTTGAGAAGAGTCAGTTGGCCAGACATGGCATTATGACGCACTCCTTTGACCAAACCAGGAGGGATTTGAGCTTTGATTGGAATAAAGCATGTTCTGAAAGACTGCATCAACCCTTTTCTTGATCCAGTCTTTCACAGCATCCAGCTGGTTTCATCTTTAGATCATCTTTTTAATTGACATTAAAATAACGTCTACGCTTCTGCATTTGTTAATCTCTGTGTTTGATCCCTGATTATGTCTGTTACCACACTGGCATCTCTTTTATATTTCATCAATAGGCATTTAATGCCATGTGGACGGGAATCGAGAAAATGCAGAGGTGCATCAAAGTGTTAAAAGAAAGGGGAGATGGCGTCAGAAACGATGCACGGCAGAAAATACCGCCAGAATAATACTTTGTGAACCTGAAGTAATGCTGACATCTTCTTAAGACTGAGCATATTTTAATTTAATTCTGAGGAAAGTGTGTGGTGGAGATTGTAATATACTGATTATTCTTTTATTTATATAGTGCTTTATATAATTCAGATTGTTATGAAAGAACTTCAGAGTAGAAAACTGGAAAATACTTTCATACACACACACACACTCTCTCTCTCGGGAAATAATTCAGAATCACTGTTAGACTGCTGGACATGAAAGAGGTGGTTGTGTAATGATGATACACTGATTATAGCCTAAACTCTGAGAGACTTCCAGAGCAATCCTCTACTTTGATGATTCTAAATGAGTTATTTCTATAATTTGCTGTGTGATACTTTCATAATGCAGTGAGATTATAGTGTGAAACATTAGTCTATAGCAGGAGTCTGTTAGCCATTCAGTCAGTTTGTGTCCTTGTCTTACTCCCAGGCTCATTCATCCTCCTGGACCTTGGACTTTCTCACTCTCTGACCAGAGATCTATCAGAATCAGGAACGTCCTCTCCTCCGACCTTACCTTACACTGGGGTACCACAGGGCTCTGTACTAATCCTCTATTCTGTCTTCACCCTCGACTGCATACCTGTTCATGTCTCTCACAATCAAGTCTGCAGATAACACCACCATGGTTGTTCCGATGAGAGATAAAAGTGAGACCAGGAATGGTCATCTACCGTGATGGGGCTAGGGCTTTCCTGGACCTTCAACATCTCCAACACAGACATCAGCTCCTCTTAGATGGCGGAATTGAATTTTTTTTAATTAACTATTCCTTTAGATCTCTCCTCATCTCCCACAGAGGCAGGAGGTCATTGAGGCATTCATCAAATATCCCATTTAATTCATAGTCAGAAAGTCCCAATCCCATCACCGAATTCCAAAACGTCTGTGCAAGGCCCTCTACTTTCATCCCTTGTTGCTGCAGTGCTGCCAACATCTCCTTCTTAGAGCTGGAGAATAAAGATGAATGCCCATAGTCCAAAAAAAATGCTGGATCTAAAAAATGGCATCATATACTGATGACCACACAAAAGATCCATTTGCTTTTCTTTCAGAGTTTAAAAAAACATAATGCACAGGAGTCAAAAGACAGGAACAGAACCTAATGCTGATAGGAGTTAAAGACAACATTAACAAGGTGTTTATTGGGTGAGACTGATGAGTCAATGATAAACAGCTGACAGTAATGAACCAATAATGAGTGTAAAGGGTTATGATACACACAAACATACAAACAATGAGCTAAAAGAGTGACCTCTGCTGACTAAGATGGGCACTTCAACAACCAGCTGTAAGGCTTGGCAACGCCACTGCTGAAGTACCATTGGATAAAAAAGTGTTAATAAAAACACCCCACTGGAAACAGACCAACCAAGTGTGTGTCTTGTGCCTTAACTAAGATTGATGAATGATGTAGCAGTATTGTTCATTTCTAGTTCATGCTAACTAATATTGTTAAGTAATGCTAACTAATGAACCTTACTGTAAAGTGTTACAGATATAATTTAAAACACATTCATGGATAAATATATGGAAGCTATGCCAGTGATGGTGATAGAGTTTAGGCCAGCAGAGAGGGCTGTGTGTGAACTGATCCTGTTGGGTTGGGTTTTGCTCTTTATGATGTTCAGCGGCTGATCGGTGGCTTGAATATCTAAAAAAGAGATGACCACATGGTGAACCTATAAACTCAACTCATTTGTAAACACAGTCTTATTATTATTTTATTTGTGTCCCCTTCCAATTTTATATGTCTGTTGTTTAGCTAAAAGATCAAAAAGATCAAACTTTTGAAATGTGAAACATTTAATATGTGCACTTTATTTCACCTAAGAGTTTAAATAATGTGTGTGTGTGTGTGTGTGTGTGTGTGTGTGTGTGTTTTATGTGATCACACACCTGTTAAAGGCATGTAGGTTAAAACTTTTATTTGTATGCATTTTTAAAAATGTCACGTGTGTGACAGCGCGTTATTATATTTAGCATTTTGACTTTTTCTGTCCTTGTTATCGGTTTTGCAAGAATCTTACAAAAGCAGAATTCTTACAAGACCAGAATCTTGTTCTCTGATGACAGCATGCAGGACAATTAAAACGGAAAAAAGCTAACAAAAAAAAACATCCCGGTAGAAAATTAAGGCGAGTAGTTAAGAAACCTGATGATGGTGATGATGAAGATGTTCTCCTCTTCCTCCGCGTGAAGATCCCTCACTGCAGCGCGCACGAGAGTGTGTGAGTAACGTGAGCGCGCGAGATCGATGGAGGAGGAGGAGGAGGAGGACGCGCGCTTCATCTTCCTCTACAGTGCCCTCGACAGAGTGAAGGAAAGCACTGCTCCTCAGCCGAAGTCTTTGGATTATTCATTCATCATGTGTTAAGCGTTTCTTTATCTACAGAACTCAGCCGTGTGTTAGGTAAGTGTGCTAACGTTAATAACTCTCACTCTGAACTCTAGAAATTTATATATATATATATATATATATATATATATATATATATATATATATATATATATATATATATATATATATAATATGCTAAATAGGTGTCGAATTTGCGATGTTTGTTTTACTAAACGTTTGGGATGTGCTTATAAAGTTAGACGTTATATAAAAATAGTTCTATAATAATAATAATAATAATAATAAGTTTGTTTCTCCGAAAAGAGTAATGTTTGGTTTTAGGAAAATACAAATGCAAAAGGCATCTGTCATGTAGAACTTATTTTCAGTGAATGGTAATCTAGATATGAATAACAGATTTATTTATGATTTTTTTTTTCCAGAAAGCTAGTGATTAATAGCAACTCGCGCTTGTCAGAAATAGGAACGAAACAGAGCTCCTTCTCCAGAATGTGTGGCCCGACTGCAGAGTCGTGTGTGTTGTGGAGATTGATGGTGCTGCTGTGTGTTTTGGCCAATATAACACACAGAAGCAGCGGCTGCCCCAAATCATGTGCATGCTACGCTCCGTCAGAAGTGCACTGCACCTTCAGATACCTGAGTGAAGTACCCCGGGACATTCAGCCAGCTGTTCAAAGGATTAACCTGGGGTAAAACCAAACAGACAGAACACCGTGGAGCGTTCTAATATAAAGCAGCTTGTTTGAAGCCAATTCGTACATTTGCAATTTTGTGTTTCAGGTACAACAGTTTGTCGGCTGTAAAAGTGAACGACCTCTCTGGACTAAAAAACCTGGAGCTGTTAATGCTGCACAGTAACGTTATCAAGGCTGTCGAGGACGGCTCGTTCCATGACCTCACCTCTCTGCAGGTAAAATACTAAATTCATCTTCATTCGAATAATCTGGATGGAATAAACTTGAATGAGGACCGACCTTCCGCCGCATGTAAAAGTCTGCTTACATAAGACACTAAAAAATAGCAGATGTCATGTTGTGTATCTGAGTTTGTTCACATGTTTATTTTTCTTTATTGCGGTCAAGCTGTACAAGTGTTTATTTGCTTTTAACTTGCATATCAAATGCATCTCCTGTGAATCAAGGAAGAGTCTCTGAAGACTCTGAAAACATAAATCACTCACTAGAACAGTATTAGTGCGTGACGATTTATTTAGGACGCAAGAGAATTGAACAGAAGACAGACGTCTCCAGAAACATTTTGACATACAAAAGCAGCATACATTAGATTTATCAAGTAATTAGTAACATCAGATGTTGAAGTGAGCAGCACCAGTAACACTTTATAATAACTTTCATTAACAAATCATTAGCAATCAATCCTTCTGAGGTCTGCATGCATGACATTCGAGGCTGAGACAGAAATAAAAAAAAACAACAACTTACATTGCTTACTGCACATCAAGTCTAGTCAATTTCATGCATAATAATCATGGTAATGTAAAGCTCTTTAAAACACGCTTAACACATCAGTCAAATGTTTACGACACGAGACTTGCATAATATTGCCCCCACAATAGTTTGACCCCACGTTGAGTAATATCTAAATAATATATTTTTCACAATCTGTCATATCAGAGGAATAGCAAGCCATTGTATTTTCTGTAGATTACAGTTCATTTAAAATATAAAGTGTAGACAAACTCATTTCAATTATTTTTAACAGTATATATGATATAACAATTGACTGGATGCTGTGTAGGACCAATAGAGTTCAGATCTAGACATCATTCATGAAGTATATGGGTGGGCCATGATGGAATTGCCCCCTGACCCTGTACTTAGGCTGAGGCTAGTCTGAAACGAGAGTCTATTGAAATATTAGAGACAGGCAATTAATTTTTATGTCGTAACATTATATTTTTATCTACTTCCAGGTTCTGAAAATGAGTTATAATAGAGTTGAGAAACTAAACAAGGACACATTCAGAGGCCTGGACAATCTTGTACGTCTTCAGATGGACCACAATCATATTACCTTCATCCACCCTGAGAGTTTTTATGGATTAAAAATGCTGCAGTTGATCAATCTTGAGGGAAACCTGCTCCAGCAACTTCATCCAGACACTTTTATATCACTGCGGTTCAGCCAGATTTTGAAATGGTCATCTCTCAAGACTATTTACTTGTCAGACAATGCTTTAACCACATTGCCTGCAACTATATTTTCTGGCTGCAGCAAGATAGAGAATCTCTTCCTTAGTGGAAACCCCTGGTCATGCGATTGTCGAATGGGTTGGCTTGAACAATGGCTAGAGAAACATCCTGGTGAGATTCTGGTCTATACTTAACAAATGTTCAGTTAAAAATAGCTGGAAAAATGTTTTGTTAATATAGCAACAAAAATAAGTGCACAAGGAGCATTCTAGTAAGTAAAATTGCTTTTATTTACATGTATCTATCAACATATAATGAGAATTATTTTGTTTACAGGTGTTCTCAAATGCAAAAGAGACAGGAAGGTTCTCAAAGAACAATGTCCTGTTTGTGAATTCCCAATTACTCTGAGAGGCAACAGCATTGCGCATTTGCAAAGGGATAGCTACATATGCAGCAGACCTTGGATTCATTCTCACTTGAAACAGAGCAATTTTACCTTGGATGATGGTGGATATACCCCAGTCTATCCTAAAGATTTTGTTGCACCCATTGGCATGTTGGAAATGAACATCACAGATCAATTCCACAATGATGCCTGGATAACTTGTGCTGTGCAGCCACCTGCAGGAATTGAAAACTTGACTGCAAACTTTGGACAGAATGGAAAAGATTTAATTGGCCTTAGTGCCGTCATTTCCACATCGCTGGTCTGCAACATTGATTATGATAATATACGTCAGATTTGGAATATTTTGGCTATGTATAGTGAGTCCCCGATGAGACTTGAGCGAGAAGTACTACTTTCTCTGCAACCGGATACAGTTTACACATACAAGCAAGTAGCATCAATGGAAGATGACATTTTTACAGAAATTGAAGTAAAAATGAAAGCCAATCACGAATGGTTAATGCAAAGTACAGTGCTGCTACAACTGGACCGCATCACAACAACATTTCCAAACCTAACTATCAGGTATTTATCCAATGTTCAAATAGATGTTGACAGAAGCAACAATAAAGGAGACCAGTATGGCTGGGCAATGATTAGAAAGGATAATCAGACCAAGACTGAACACTCAGTCCTTGCTGGTGGAGGAATTGAACTGAACTGCCACACTTTTGGGGATCCTAAACCCATTATAAAGTGGATTCTACCAGATGGAAGTAAGTTAAGTGCACCATACAACAGCAAGGATCAAAGGATTGTAGTAGCTTATGATGGAAGGCTTACTTTAAAATCCGTTGAAATCTCAGACACAGGTGTCTATCATTGCATTACAACCAACTACCTGGATGCAGATGTTCTTGCGTTCAGAGTCACTGTGCTTCCCCGCAATATTGAAGAACAAGAGATTAATGGAATCCACATCTCTCATAAACTTGCTCAGAACCTGCGTCTTGATTGTACATCAGTCAGCAGTCCAGAGGTTTCCGTTCAGTGGATACTTCCTGACCACACAATTTTAGACAAGTCCTATGATAACAGAAAGCTCTACAGAAATGGCACTTTGGTAATACATAGACTGACATCCCGAGACAAAGGAATTTACATATGCTTAGTTGGAAATTTTCTGGGAGCAGATTTGCTAGCTTCTCACGTAACCATTCGTGGTGATTTGTCAAATAGCACAGGGCCAAAGGAATCTGGTGATCACGTCGTCCAAATTATAGATGATAGTCTGAAACCTGGAAACAGGTATCTGTCTCACAGGGTTAGTGAGGAGTCAAGAAGCATTACCTCGGACAGACCATACACTTGGCTACAGAACAGATTTCATAAAGTTCCCACTGGCAGAAGAGGAAACAGAAGGAACTTTGGAAGAGTCTTTAATAAAAAGTATCAGAAAGAAGATGGCACTTTCATTGATATGTCTCAAATTAAAAGAGCAAATAAAAAGACAATAAGTTTAGAAAAGTCTAAAACTTCCTCTGATGATGATGCAACCTCAGGGGATGGTATACCTGAAGATGAATTTATTGTAATGACAACTAGCCAAACACAGCATAGCACCATTAAAATCACAGATGTTAAAATCCCAGGGACTTACAAAACTGACAACAGTGGTTCTATCGAAGTAAAACATAATAGCACTAGTAACATGTTTGGAACAAATAAAAAAACGAATTCTGCTAAAACATCACATTCTCATACTCAGACACCTGCTACCCCAATAATTGTCACTTATACTTTGAGCAATTATGGAAATCAAAGAAATGAGACAACCCCAAATACAACCAAGTCAGATTACATGTTAAGTCACATTGATGGGAAAACCAACATATATGTGAAAACAACAAACAGACCTTCAGAAGCTAGGGAGCTCCACTTCTCTGGGGATTCAGAAGAAGTTACTACTGGAACAACACCTTTTTACAATTCCCAGGGCCCAAATATCACGTATTTTGAACCCAAGAACCAGGCCATATTCACAGAAGTCACCACAACCGAGGAAGACCAAGAAAAGATCACATTCCAGACCACTCAAAGAATCAAGTCAGAACTCCTTCCTGGGTCCACCATCATCTCCAAACACCAAATACAAATTGTTCCGTCCAAAAAGATGCGATCAGGAAAGAAGGGTAACTTTAATGGGAGACGTAGGATTATTCGGCCCAGCAAAATTACAGACATGCAATCTTTGCTCAATAAATTTAAAGACCTTTCTACAAACAAGGAAGCAAAAAAAAAGGAGGACAATCTTGTGTTTTCACACACTGTGGACAAAATCACAGATTGTGGTGATGGGAAAAGAGTTACATCTGGAATGTCTACAGATAAATGCAAAATATCAGTGGATCAAAGCCTGGTAAACCATACAGCTAGGTTTCACATGCCAACTTCCACTTTGAGAGTAACAGATAAACCTTTCATATCAACACGTTTGTCAGGCTCTGAAAAGACTGTCACTGATTCACAAATGTCAGCAACTATTGTGCCCACCAATTCTGAGGATTTTAATGATTTTAAAAGTTCTTTTAATTCAGTAGAGAAAGAACTAACTGTTACAACCACATCCACAATGACAATGTCTTCTAAAATAGCACAGGAGAAGATTAAGTGGCATAGACAGTTTGGAAACAAGGGGAAAATTAAAGAAACCCTGAGCAAGCATCAAAACTCATTTACGCCCTTCACTGATGAGGAACAGAGGACCCCAGCATCCACAGTAGAACCTTACAAGGCAACTACAACAGTACCTACTACAGAACTAAAGCGTACACAAACAATTGTCTCTCCTCCAATGACGAGAGAAAATGACAATGCTCCGGAGACTTCATTTGAAGATTCATCAGGTTCTTCCTCCTTTACAGAAGCAAATTTCTCAGACAATGTCATAACCACATCTACAACGGCTACAACAGAGTTCTTCAGCTCTCCAGTCTACCGGGAGCTGTCTACAACCACAGAGCCAATGGGAGTTTCGCATACTTTAGCAGCCCCACCAACGATAGGAACTAAACTAAAGCAAGACACATTTCAGAATAAATTCTCAGGTTCTCAAACTGGATTGTGGGGAAAGAAAAAGCCTGTTTATCACAGACGAGGCTCCAGAAGGAGAAGGCCCATTAAAAAGACCACCACAAAATCCCCAGTTATCACAGTGACTAAAATCACTAACACACCTGCCATCAGCATATCCACAACTACAGTTTCACAAACTAAGCACAGTGGTAAAATACTAAGGCCTTTGCATCCCCTTGAAGACCCAGAGAGGTCTCGATCATTTGAAAGTATTGGTTCTGGTGAAGAATGGAGGGACTCTATGTCATCTACCACCAGTTTCCCAGTGTTCATTACTTTGACCACTAAACCCACTACAGCCTCCAAAAAACCCCAGACTAAAAGAGTTACCTCAGACACAATGACTAGTTCAACTTCATATACGTTCACTCCATTTCCATACGGTAGTAGTACTGTCAATCAGAATGCATTTGATCAGTCTACAAGGTATGACACCTCCTCTTTGAGGGATAGTACCTTCAAGCCGAGGATTAATGGTGGAAAAGCTGCCAGTTTTACTGTTCTGTCAAACTCAGATGCTTTTCTTTCTTGCGAGGCCATCGGCAGCCCCGAGCCCATCGTCAGCTGGAACCGATTCTCATCTACTACAGGTACAAAATCTAAACCACAAAGCTTACAAACTGTGTTGTTCTCACTTGTTATTTTCATATTTATTTTAGATTCTGGTATACTGATAATTTTTGTCTCCTTTATATCATCAGGTAATATGTTGACCATTAAAGGTAAAATGGGTAAATTTGAGGTTTTGAAGAATGGAACACTGTTCATCCAAAAGGCAAACATCAAAGACCAAGGACAGTACATATGTTTTGCCCAGAACGAGTATGGCTCTGACAAGCTTGTAGTTACATTGTCAGTTGTGGCCTATCCCACCCGGATACTGGAGAAAAAGATGAGAGATATCAAAGTTCTTGCAGGGAAAACCATGCACTTAGAATGCAGGACAGAGGGCAGACCTGTGCCAATTGTGTCATGGATTCTACCTAATCATACCGAAGTTAAAGGTTCGATCACCGAGCATGGCAGAGTAACAGTAACCAGGATGGGGACACTAACCATTCAAGAGGTGTCTGTTTTAGATCGTGGACATTATAAGTGTATTGCAAGTAATCCAGCTGGTACTGACACAGCCACTGTTCATCTACAGGTGGTAGCAGCACCACCTGCAATACTAGAAGAAAAGCGGCAGCTAGTGAGGGCTGATATAGGTCAGAATCTCTTTTTGGCATGTAGCACTTATGGTGACCCGCGACCCACAACACACTGGGTCTTGCATGATGGCACTATAGTACAACCTCTAACTTACTCACATACCAAAGTTTCTGTTTTTGGAAACGGTACACTTCACCTGAGGGATGTACAAATAACTGAAAGTGGAAAATATGAGTGTATTGCTACAAGCAATACAGGATCAGAACGACGTGTTGTTACTCTGTCTGTAAAGAGGACAGAAACTGCCCCTCAGATTACAGAGACATCACAACAAAGAACTGACGTGATATATGGTGGACACCTTCATCTTAACTGCTCTGCAGCCGGGGACCCAAAACCTCAGATTATTTGGAGGCTTCCTTCCAAGGCTCTTGTGGACCAGTCACACAGGTGTGCTATTCCAAAGGACAGTGTTTTTGTTTGATTGTACAAACCTAAGCCTTAAGTGTGCAATGTCTTAATCTCAAAATACTTTCCTCAAACTCTGAATGAATAAGAGATTCCCCAGTAAATGTTTTCAAACCAACAGTTAGAATTTAGTTTGTCAGCATGCATTGACTTGACATTATTTGCCACTTATTTTTAAAAAATGTCACATTCTCATTTCAGAATGGGCAGCCGTATCAAAGTCCTGGAAAATGGTTCCCTCATCATTGAACCAGTCAATGAAAAAGACGCTGGGGAGTTTCTTTGTGTTGCACGCAACAAAGTTGGGGATGATGTACAGTTATTAAGAGTGTCAGTGTCTATGAAACCAGCTCGGATCGAACCGAATGTCTTTAGCAGGAAGCAAGTGCCTTATGGCAATGACCTAAAAGTGGACTGCGTGGCTGCTGGAGTCCCCATGCCAGAGATATCTTGGGGACTTCCTGATGGTACCTTGGTGAATAGCGCCCTACAAGCAGATGGACCGGAAGGCGATCAGTTAAAACGATACACCTTGTTTAATAATGGAACACTGTACCTGAATAATGTGGGTTCTGATGAGGAAGGTGATTACACCTGTTATGCTGAAAACAAACTGGGTAAGGACAAGATGCATGTCCACATAAGTGTTTTAACCGCAGTGCCTCGCATTGAGCACCCAAATCTATCCAATGCCAAAGTAAAGCCAGGTGGAAATGTTCGCTTTGACTGTAAGGCTATAGGTGAGCCCAAGCCAAAGGTCTTTTGGATGCTTCCTTCCAAAGACATGATTGCTGCATCTAATGAGCGTTATTTAGTGCACGCTAATGGGTCACTTGATATACGAAATGTTAAATTAGCTGATGCTGGGGAGTATGTTTGCATGGCTCGTAATTCTGCAGGTGAGGAGAATAAAGTATATAAACTAGACATTGATGGGAACTCACCAATCATCAATGGCTTCAAACAAAATAGAACTGTGATGAAAGATACAGCTGTGAAATATACTAGAAAGCTAATAGACTGTATAGTTGAAGGGTATCCAGTCCCGAAGATCACATGGATCATGCCAGACAATATATTTCTTACTGCTCCCTATTATGGGAGCAGGATTAATGTCCATAGTAACGGTACGCTAGAGATCCGTAATGTTCGGCCATCGGATTCAGCAGAATTTATTTGTATGGCTCAGAACGATGGCGGTGAGGCGGTTATGTTGGTTCAACTGGAAGTGACCGACAAGCTCAGGAGACCTATTTTTAACAACCCTTTTAATGAGAGAGTGGTTACTCGGGTAGGGAGAACTGCAGTGTTAAACTGTTCTGCTGATGGGCAACCGGTTCCAGAGATAATATGGACCTTACCTAATCGAACTCGGCTCAGTGGAACACCTGGGTTCCAGGGTTCTAGATATCACCTGGGTGAAGATGGCACTTTTGTTATTAATAACTCCAGCATGGAAGACTCTGGGAAATACCGCTGTGCTGCAAAAAACAAAGTGGGCTACATTGAGAAGCTGGTTGTTTTTGAGGTGATTCAAAAGCCTTATATTCTAACACGGCCAAAGGGGATTATTCGAGGGTTTTCTGGACAGTCCCTTTTCCTACATTGCTTGACAGATGGAATCCAGCCCAGCATTTCCTGGACCACACCAGGAGGTTTTGTTCTTGCTCGTCCACAGGTAAATGGACGTTACCATTTGTTGGACAATGGGACACTTGTTGTACATGAGACGATCATACATGATCGTGGGATTTATGTGTGCCGAGCAAAGAACGATGCTGGTGAGGCGTTTCTTTCTGTTCCTGTCGTAATTGTTGCATATCCTCCACGGATCACTAATGGGTCGCCACCAACTGTGAGAACAGCGGCTGGAGTTCCGGTTTATCTTAAATGTGTTGCTAATGGAGTGCCTACACCAGAGATAACTTGGGAGCTACCAGATCGATCTATTCTTTCTACAACTGGAAAGGAACGACCTGTAGGCAGTGAGCTTCTCCAAGCACAAGGGACTCTTATAATAAGAAATCCAACAAGAGCGCATTCTGGTAAATACAAGTGTATAGCCTTTAATTACCTGGGTAGAGATACCAGAACAACATATATGACAGTAATATAAGTTTGATCATGACTTCATGGCTTCATGACCACTGTGACTATCCAAAAGGCAAGCTCTTTACTTAATTAATTATGTTATTTTGGCTTTCCAGTTTGTTCAAAGGTCTAGCAAAGGTTTAATAGACATTACAGTATGCAGTTTGAGAAAATGTCTCATATATAAATGTTTTATGTTCATATTGAATTGTAAATACATATTTTTATATATTATGATACTGGCCTAATAGTTTTTATCATTTGTAATTTGTAATATTCAGCCAGAAAGTGTTTCAGGACTTGGTTAGGCAGATTTGTGGTGGGTGCACATGCTGTGTGTTTCAGTCAAATCATCATTTGCCTAATTACCATGTTTATTTTTGTGACAGTCTAAAATAATAAAATTCTAAAAGTAATAATAAATGGCTGAGCTTTTATAACAGGGTTGGAGTATTGCAAACCTGGTACCATTTGGAGAATATTGTCCTTTGAGATCATGTTTGTTACTGAATGCTTTAGTCACTAGTTGTTTGTGTTTTCTTTGTAGTTTTAATGTTATTGTTGGCAAGGACATGAAGCATGCCATGCTGTGGTCGTGGAACATATTTGTGAAAATTGCTTGCTTCTGTTCACCACTGAAGACTTTTATTTATAATGGGACCTCAACATGCAATGTTCCTATTATCCTTTTGAGAAGAATAACGGGGTCAAACAACCAGGATGGTCACACACAAATGCTTATGATGGCCCTCTTGGGTTAGTTTCAACAGCTTTCCTTTTGACTATATATTTATATCTGTCTCTGATGCTTATTTTCTTCTGCCAAGTATTACACTGAGTCGAAAAATAATGAATGTGTTTTTCTCTCTCGCTTTTAGGGTTTAAACATTTATAAGGATTGTGTTCTCTCAGAAAGGTTCAGTTATGTAAAACAGATGCATGTACGCATGCGCTTGCACATATTGACACACACACACACACTGATGATTTCAAGAGCAGGAAGGAGGCCCATGCTTTGGTTTAAACTGAAGGCTCTCCAGGTTTTCCTTTCACCAAGTAACATTCCATGGCTTCCCACTTTTCGACCTTTGCTTGGATCAACACCTTTCACCACCACCCCTGGAATTTCACGATAGGATTTGAGAATCCACACCTCTGATCTTCAGACACAAGGGACAGATTCATCTTTTACTCAGTACCCCATTCTTCCTGCATTCGTGAAACCAAGAATCTTATATGCCTTTTGGAGTGAACATGGCGTGAAGATACATGGAGATGAAATATAAGCTTAAATTCAGATTTGGTTTGTGTAATTAATTTATGACTTACATGCATTAGGGAGGCAGGTCACTTTAAGGCCAAAGTTCTGAATCAATTGCTATCAAGCATATACATGCAAGTACACATATGTACAAAAAAAAATATGTGATGCCTTTATGTGGAGTAGAAACTGCTCTGGCAGTCTTTGTCTGCTTAGGAACATTTAGGAAAACAGGTGAATTTCTAGTAGTTATGCTGACTGAATGTGCAATCTATGTGACATTACACCTGGAGGTTTGGTGGTTATGGGTTAAATAAAGTGTTATATATTTAAAATGAAAATTAATAGATGCCTAATGAAAACAAATTTTCAGTCTGGTCAACACCCAAGTCTTGATAACTTCAAAGGGTACCTCAAAACCATAATTAAGAGGCAGTTACAAAGCATGTTTCCATGACAGACTTTATTGATGGAGTGACCTTTCACCCTTAGAGCCACGGTGGGTAGGTCAGGGTTAATGTTTGGACTAAAAGTGTTGAGGTGTGGATTTATTGCCTTTCATGGGAACTGGAGTCTTGACTTTCAAACTGTCTGAGAAAATAAAAAATCCTGACAAAATAACTCTCAATATCTAGAATTGGCCTGTGAATGTGTGTAGGTCACCAGCAGATGGCATCAGGCCACAAACACAAATGACTATACTTTAGGTCTTAATCACTGGTAATAATCACTTCTGTAGCTCAGAGTATTTGTAACTTGTCCTCTCCAGATGTTTGTCCAGTGTTGATGAAGAGCCTGTGGTCACAGTACAGCATGTGTTTACAGTTGTTGGAGGTTAAGTTGTGCTCCGTCTATCATGCAGATGTTAGCCACCCCACCTATGAATGTCAGGACACTCGCGAGGCTTGACTAGATGTGCTCTGTGCTGGACTTTTGACCACTGACGCTTCTCAAAGAAGGAGAGTCAATAAGGTGTGTTTCGTCAGTGCAGTATGTGAAAAGACTGGATTTGTTTGTCGGTAAAACATTTTTTGAAACTTGCACATCCAAAACAAAGCAACAGCTATACAATTAAGTAGATTTAAATAGATTTTTTGAAACAATTGCTTACTTATCTTTAATAGAGCTATAATAGCATCTTGCATTCAGTGATTTTTCTCCATGATAATGTTGTGAACAACAGAGGATGCTGCTTATTATAGCAGCTTCAAGTCATGTTACCATTTTTTCTTCTCTACTAATTACTTTACAATGCTATTTTTTCATTGAAAAACAGGCTTTGTCATCATCTTAAAATTGTTTATTAAAATCACAAATGCATTCAACCTACGGAAAATGAAGACAAAGAAAAAGTTGCCAAAAAACGGATGTGCATTTTCAAATGGTATTTGCAAATCACTTTTAATTTGTTTCAAGGTTAAGTTTTCTTTTCCAAAACAGATTGTATTGTATACTGTTTAAGAGTATTTCATTCGATAGTCCACTTTCTGCTAACTACATTCCAAGTAATATCTAATTATTCACAATCGTGAATATAAAGTGCTAGCAGATATTGAGCTGATATTTGAATGACTGTTAGCTGATGTAAAAATGTTAGCAAAGTGAAGCAGCTTAAGACAAATACTTATTTGTGAAGAAACGCCAGCAGTGGACAAGTTCTCCTTGATCTGACTCATTGATTTTAGGTCTTGGTCTTCTAACGGGCTGATGAGTTGATTAGGAAAAGTTGAGAAATGTGCTGCTGCTGTTCGATGCACATGCTCTGAAAAGACTGTACTGTCACTAGGATCAGCACAGCCGGACCTCGCTATGTACGTCTTGGATTTCAGCCAAAATGAGAATCTGTGGGTTACATATATGCTGAGCTGGACACATTTATTGTGAACTTCTGTTGCTACAGTAATTACTGAAGAAGAATCTCTCCAGACTGTGTTGAGCAAGGAGAAGGGTCTATGGAAAAATAAATCTGTTCATAGAGCCAGCTGCCAACATTTTTGCAGAAGTAGTAATCCAACACTGAACAAACACAGACCTGCCTACTCATTCAGGTTTCTATGTGCCTTTACTAGTCTGACCGTCTGCCAGAGAAAATGTGCTCTTAAAGGCTGTGTTACGAGACACTGAGGATTCATTTACCATTAAGAGGCTTTGTCTTTTTTCCCAGTTCTATGCAAGATTTCCATGCACGGTTTTCACCGTCTATCTGAGTTATCTTGTGCGTGAACAGGTCACTCGTTCATAGCTCAGCGTTGTCTATTTAAAGAAAGCGTGTGCTGTGGAAATAGACAAATGTTTCTTTTCCTCTCTGTACAAACTTCCAGTATTTCAGCAGTTTGTCTGGCTGGAGAGGTTTATGATGGACATGAAATGAAATTCTCAGAAAAAGGCTTAATAGGTAGGGAAGAGACACAAAACTGCTGTGTGTTTATTTCAGTTAGGAATGAAACATGTAGAATGCTTTTGAAGGAAACCAACTGACTGCCATCAAGGCAAAATTTAAGAGAATCTTCAATAAATAAGCATTTTGATGCACGTGTTGATTGTGGAAGATGATGTAAGTGGGATGTGATTTCAAGTGTTAATGCATAGATAAGATCCCTAACATGGTAGAGACTAATTTTCAAAACCAAAGACATATTTTTTTATAAAAGTTATGTTTAAACACGCCCCCACTTTGTGACATCAGAGCGTGGGGGTGTGTGTTCTCATAACACTGCCCAAATTTTCAACAAAATTCCTAATTTGTAATGGATTTTATTGTTTCATTATTGTTTATAGCACCGGGGCACATTATAAGGGACTTATCATTTAAACAATGGGCTTAAAGTAATTGGACAGTTCACTGGATAGCTGGCCAATCAGAGCACACCTTGCTTTTTTAGAACGATGAGCTTTGTACAAATCAATCTCTTTCAGGAAGGCGGGGCTTAGAGGAGAAACAGAAATGAACAGTATGTTGAAAATAATGTGTTTTTGAACCTTAAACTGCATAAACACATTGCATTACACCAAATACACAATATATCACATGACGTCATATTTAATGAAGAATTACTCCCACTAATGTGTACACGCAATAAAGGTGTCATTACACTTGATATTCTCTAACAAATTGGCAACATGAATAAAATCAAGTTTGCTTCACTGTAACTTCATAATACAGATCTGTGGCAGTGACTTAAGTTTATGTATAAACTGCCAACGTGTTGGATGGTAAAACTGTTTTAGGAAATCTGAGAAACATTAGGAAACTGGTTTCCTAGCAGAATCAGACTATTTTGTCAACAGTTTAATGATTTGGCTATTTGTTTTGTTTTTATAACATTAAGATTTAAGAGAGAGTGTTAAGAGCATGTGGGAGCAATTATTAATCCTTGCATAGTAAATTAAAAGAATCACCCCAAAATGTGCAGCGAGAACAAATTATATATCTGTCATGACTTGTCATAACAACATGTCTTGTGTAGCACATACTAATATAGAATGATATTTACTAGAGCACATGTTTAATTATTGTAGTGCCTAGAGATGCCAAGTTCCTCAAGCTGGAGGTTTATTTTTTCTCCTTGCCACAGCTGCTTAATGGTTGCTTTCAGATATTAAGGCAGAATTTTGCTTTAAAACAACATAAAATTTTCAAACACACACATTTCAATTTGCCACTGTTTCACCATTGTTTTATTTGTGGTATTTGAGTCATAAACTCAAGTCGTTTAGCTCTGTCAGCACAAAAGATGATGAACTAATGCACAGTTGACATAACAGCAGCTTTTAAAGCGTTTTAAACTTCTCCTTGTGTCTGCATGGCATAACGGGAAACAAAAAGCAGAAGGGAGAAAGTAAGATTCATTTCCTTTCAGAAAGACCCTAAAATGCAGCTTGTTTCCTAAAACCATGTAGTGACTCTAGACTGAGTAAAACATCGCACTTTGTCCTGGTGTCCTGTTAAGGTAGGTGTCACTTTTACTTCTATATATATATATATATATATATATATATATATATATATATATATATATATATATATATATATATATAAAATTACTAGTTATTTCAAATGTTTAATGTTATAAATAACATAATTAATTAAATTATTCAACTACTGCAACTAATGCTTTTACAATAATGTATAAATTAATTAATTAATTAAATTGGGATTTGGGGATTTTGATTCACAATTCAACAATAACTCCTTTCTATTGTGCACTTAATCTATGAATCAAGAAGAATATGTTGGAAATTGTGGCTGATATTGGTAGCACTTTATTTTGATAGCAGTCATCAGAGTATTAGTAGACTGTCTGCTTAATATCTTCTAACACTTCAGAAACTAAAATGGTCACCCTGATATTGCCTACAGTTCTGCTCTTCTAAACATAGCCAATGTGTGTTTTATGTGACAGAAGCTGCACATCTATGGAGTTCACCACATGGCCGGCGCTCGTCACTAACTCCAACCAGTCGGTCAGGAACGAGTCGACCGCGGCCTGTTCGCGAGACAGCGCTCTGAAGACCACCGTCTTCCCTCTTCTCTACACCGTCCTCTTCATCCTGGGCTTGTCTCTGAACAGTCTGGCGGCATGGGTGTTCCTCCGGATCCCCAGTAAATCTCACTTCATCATCTACCTGAAGAACATTGTGGTGGCCGACATTATCATGACCCTCACCTTCCCCTTCAAGATCATCGCCGATGCCAACCTGGCATCCGTCGGCCACCGAGTGTTCGTCTGCCGCGTGTCTTCGGTGCTCTTCTACCTCACCATGTACATCAGCATCCTCTTCTTTGGCCTGATCAGCATCGACCGCTGCAGAAAGACCATGTGGCCCTTTGTAGGCACCAGCCCTAGGCGCCTGCTGCTCAGAAAGCTCCTCTCGGGCTTCATATGGACGTCGCTCTTGGCTCTTTCGCTGCCCAACGTAATCCTGACGAGCCTTCCCAACGCTTCGAGTCGCTTTAAATGCAGTGACCTCAAGACAAATATGGGCCTGAAGTGGCACGAGCTGGTCAATCACGTGTGCCAGGTCATCTTCTGGGCGAACCTCGTGACCGTGATAGTCTGCTACACGCTCATCTCCAAAGAGCTCTACAAGTCTTACTCCCGCACGCGAGCTCAACACCAGGCGAGGCCGCGAACGAGCGCCCCTCCGAAAAAGAGCATTCAAGCCAACGTGTTCCTGGTGCTGGCGGTCTTCTTCATTTGCTTCGTTCCCTTCCACTTCGCCCGGGTGCCGTACACCATCAGCCAGACCCGAGGACGCATGTTTAACTGCCAGCAGAAGCTGTTCTTCTTCCAGCTGAAGGAGACCACGCTGTGGCTTTCCTCCCTGAACTCCGTGCTGGATCCGCTCATCTACTTCTTCCTCTGTAAGTCGTTCAGGAGCTCGCTGTTCAAAGCCATGCGTCTGTCTCCGGGCCGCTGCAGGGCGCTCAGGGAGATCGGGACGGACACGGCCAGCACTCCTCAGACGTGACAGACAAACTGTGTTTCTGTGCCGCTGGAAAAACCAGTGGTTCTTTTGCACTAATAATCTTACTGACATCAATATTCTTCTGCATTTGAACTTATTTTGATGCTCAGGGCTGGGCAGTAAGTGATTACATGTTATGGGGATTAATCAGGGTTGCGTTTCCCGGAAGCATCTTAAGTACCCCGATTTAAGTCAATGGAGCTATGAACAACTGAATCTGGCAAATGCAGCCAATTCCAAAAGTTACCCAGATAGAAAGAGAGCCGTGAAAAGCATTGAATTAATGTTAAAAATGTTCATCAGTGAACAGAATCATATAAAAGAGGAAAAAGCAGCTATGATATCTGTCTAAAAAAGCTTTGACAGTATTATTCAGAAAGACTTGATGTTTTCTAGTGAGTCATATCTCAAGAAAACATTATGATGAGGGGAATTTCAAACATGTTTAGTATTTCCAAACAACTCTAAATGCAATATTAGCAAACCTACATCCTCTTTTAACATAGACAGAGTCCTGAAACCCATAAACATGAGCAAGATAAGTCTGCAGAGAAGCAGAAATCATGATCAAAGTGTGATTTATCATGCAGAATTTTATACAGAATTTATTATACATAAAAACTGCTCACAAATGTGTTTTAATTCTTTCACTTCTTTCTAACTACACACTATGAATCATCAGGTGAGAACTAATAAATAGCTTATAAGTCAGTTCATCCTTCATAAAGCATTGTTCTAATATTATCATGCATTAGTAAGCAGTTTATAGCTGAGCCTTTAAATCTTCTTTGTAATATGATGTGCTTATAAATCAATCTGTGTATCGTGTGGAAAGTTATTGTGTGCATTTTGCATTTGGAGCGCAATTGTGATTTAATTCTTTTTGGTGCTTTCTGTTTTGCTCCCCACTGTGACAGAGAGCCAGATTTGGGTTAATTCTGACATATCTGGCAATAAAGCTTAGCTTATATGAAGACGAAGCCATTCGGTTCCCATTCATTTGATCTTTTTGTGCATGTTTGTGGAAGATAACAGCAAGGTCAACACATGAACAATATTTTCTTGATCACTTTTTTCAGCAAAACCGAGGGAAAAATAAACTTTTTTTGCACCATGCAAGGTAAAACACAATTGTGCAAAACTGGTTAGAGATGTATTATTTTGTTCAATTTAGTTTTTGTGCAACCTGATATTTCTTTTTGTGCTCTCTATGCTCTCAATCTTGAGGCAGTAGCTGGTAGTAACAGAAAGCATGTTTTTCAGTATGTCAGTCAAAGCTGTGAAGTCTTGGTTTAGTTTCAGTAGTTTGGGGAGTTTTCTCCAGCCAGCGTCAGCCTGGTCTCTCAGCCTGTGGGAACGAGAGCAAGCCATGTCTCTGTTGATCAATACAGAAACAAAAGTAAAACGTGTTCTGTTAATGTAAGTGAGAATGTTTCTTCTAATTCGATGTCAAAAAGCTTCAAACCTCAAAAGAGGAACTTTTTTTCCCCACTGTTATTGTTGTTGTGACAGATATAGACAGTGTCCTTTTGGTCTCAAAATAAATGCTCTTTTTTTTGTTTTAGTTCAATTTGGTCCATGGCATAAACTTGAGCAGATCTTAATAGAAAGTAGATCTGTCTTCTAAACCTGTGAGTGAGGTTTTGGGTTCATTAGACTAAAAAAACAAGGAGAATATCAGCATGCAGGAAACGCTAAAACTGCACTACAAACCAGCGTGTTTTGATTGAAATGACTGGTTTTAAAGTGCATGACCTCAGGAAATGATCCACACAGCCGCACGGGCTAAGAGGGAGCTATAGTCCACTTTTAACAGTGATTTAATAGTGCACTTAAAATATATATATATAAAAAAAGTTGTCAGATCTCATTCAAATGTGCTATTAGTACAATCCATTTTAATTAAAAATAGGAAAGTATACGTTTAATTTACTTTATATGTACTTAAATTACTTCTCAGAAATATACTTAAAATGACGTTGAAGTATACTTGACTTAAAACGTAGTCAAATATATTTGAGCTATACTTGTCCTCCTAGAATCCATGTTTTTATCTAATAAAGCAGGGGGCGCTGGTACACTTCTTTACAACTAGTACTTGTAATCTAACAGGATCCTCAGACATGAAACTGTGTGGAATAAAATACTTTGGGCTTTTGGTTGACTCCGTCTATCTAAATGCAACTGAATGGTCTTTTTTCAGCTTTTTGTTTTTGTTCTTTATTTATGAAACCACATTCAAGTGTTTAAAAAATGAATGCATCGAATAAAATATACTCTGGTCTTTCTTTTGATGTTCAGTATGTTCATATATTCACAGAATACATACAAATTAATACCTAGATAGGGATATAGTAGTATTATATAGTATAGTAGCACTGTATTGCAAAAACATTGGCACCCCCTCCTAACGAACATGTTTGACGTCTTTAGTCATCTTCATCTGTACAAATCTTAACGTTTAGGCCAATAGTGATATTCTGGGGAGAAGTGTGCTTCTAATTTTATAACAACAATTTGGACAGAACCCAAAAGAAATGGTTGTGTCCGTGTGGAGGAGTTTGGCACATGAACAAATATTCTTACGAAACCAACACAAGCCCCAGTTGCTTCCTTATAAACTCACTATCTCTAATGTGATCATGAACACAAGTGTCTCCTTTTAAAATGTGCTTTTCACATTTTAAAGATGCACCCATAGGCTTTTTATTTCTATATTGTTTCTCCTATTGTTTTTATACAGACCAAACACTATTTTTCATCCCCTAACCCAATCATACCCCAAAAACCCACACACCAATACAAACTATATAAACTGAAACAATTGATAACATTGATAAATCATCTGTAAAAGTTAGCAAAGCCAAGGAATCTTTGCATCTCCTTGACAGTTTTAGGTTGTGTTTTCAGTTGAAACCAGCCTGCGCTTTATGGTCATCCATCGCTGAGTGATGTGTATCTTAAAGCTTGCTCCATTAACCTGGATTGTCGCATAAAGATGATTCGTGCGATTTTCCTTGAGATCTTCTCTTCAGATTAGAAAGTTTATTGTTTTGTTGCATGGCGTCTGCTTTTTGCGAGTTTCTGAAGATTGGTTTCATTTGGAGCTTTCAGGTCTCACCCAGCGTGTTTAATGGCCTTGAGCTGTATAAAGATGGTGGACAGTGGCGCTCCATTCATTCTAGACTGTCCTTTACCTTCTACTTTAATCCAGTTTGGTGGACAGGCCCAGCGGTTACAGAGCTGCACGTGACAGAACTTCTGCTGCACTTTTTTCACAACCCAGTATTAGGAAACAGATACTGTTTTGGAAATGCTAAATTTGGTTGGGTTTGCAATATTATTGTGCAAGCGAGTTGATTTTGGAAAAACTGCAGTTGTTACAGTTGTTGCACAGTTAGGTGAGAGTTCAAGAAAGAGGCAAAGACTTTATTTAAAGTCCACAAACCACAGGGGGTGCATCCAAGTGCTGAAAACACCAACTTTGATCTTCATGCTTTACCTCAGGTTGTAGTTCCTCCAGCTCTTTCTCAGGCTTCACCTCCCTGAAACTAGAAGGACAGTGTATCTGTGACCAACCTGGCTCTATAGGAAAGCAATGTAAAGAACACAAAGACTAATGACATTTGTTGACTTTTAAAAAGAAGAAGGGAAATGTGGTGCTGGCTAGAGAGAGAATGAGTATGTGTCCCAGATGTAGTATGGATCCCTTCACAAAGCAGTCAATCAGTTGATTGCAGATAACTGCAACATCTCCGGTTAGAACAGTGTTGAAAGACTAAAGTAAAGAGGCCACAATGTTACACACTGTTTGTATTGAAACATGGTTAAAATGATTTGCTGCCCTGATGAGAAACAAGTACAACAACCAAGTGTGTGTGTGTGTGTGTGTGTGTGTGTGAGAGAGAGAGAGAGAGAGAGAGTGTGTGTACATGTGCAAAACTGTGCGTGTGTTTGTGTGCATACTTAGAAAATATTTGGGGAATTGTCCCCAGCACTGAGCTAAATCTGACAGAAACCTCTCTTGAGGGACATCCAGTGACGTCCTAAATTAAAAAAAAAAAAAAAAAAAAAAAATGTTAGTAGGAAATAGACAACAATTTATTAATCTACTTGACCATATATAACATTTTTAGGGGCTTAGAGTTAAGGTGGTATATAAACTTTAACCCCTATGTCTTTATATAAAGCTATATCTTTATATAAAGGCGATGTAGGTATATGGTATTGTCCTCACAAAGACTCTCTCTCTCTCTCTCTCTCTGTGTGTGTGTGTGTGTGTGTGTGTGTGTGTGTGTGTGTGTGTGGGGTTACACAGAAGCACATACTGCACTGTGGATACAGCTGCCGGAAAGTGTTAAGCCATTTATTAATTCCTCTTTGAGCTGTTCTTACAAGTCTCTAAAGCTCTTTCCCTGGTGAGTGCATACATGTAATTGTAATATATGTATGTCTGTGTGTGTGTGTGTGTGTGTGTGTATTTGTTTCCACCAAATGAACTGCAATGTGTCAAAGCTGATAGTCATTATCAGCGTTCTTTGGTTTCGTTATTTCTGGTTTCTTCTATTTCTTCAGCACTGTTTTTTTCAATAGAATTAAACAGAATGGGACACTCCTTGTAAAGTGCATCGGTGTGTTCATCACATGAATTTTCCCATTGAGCATTTTGTTCATTTTGTTCCGATATACCAATGTTCCATTGCATCAGTTGTAGCTGTGTGTGGATAAACAGTGGTGCGTTGACGTTCTTCCTCCAGGCCTGAAGATGACCTCGAGTCAGGTGAACGCTTCTCTCAAGTGCGAGCGGGACACCAGAGTCACGTCTGTACTCCTCCCTTGCCTGTACGCCGCTCTCTTTCTGGTGGCTTTAGTCTTGAACAGCCTTGCCGCATGGATCTTCTTCCAAATCCGCAGCAGCTCAACATTTGTCGTGTACCTGAAGAACGTAGTCGTGGCCGACCTGTTGATGACCCTTACTGTGCCCGTGAAGGCGCTGACCGATGCAGGCTTGGGCTCCTGGCAGCTCCGGGCTTTTCATTGCCGGTACTCAGCTGTGCTCTTCTATATCACTCTGTACATCAGTATCCTCCTCCTCGGACTCATCAGCTTGGACCGGTACTTAAAGATTGTGCATCCGTTTGGGAAATGTGCTCTTCAGAGGGTCAGAGTGGGTCAGATACTGTGCGCTGTTATCTGGGTGGTTATGTTGGCGCTGGCTCTGCCGAACGTTATCCTGAGCAACCGCTCGCCACAGATTTCCTCGGGTGGTCGGCTGCGATGCACCAAGATGAAGGGGAAGATGGGACTCCTGTGGCATGAAGGCTTTAACTACTTCTGCCAGGTTGTTTTTTGGGGTACGTTGGCACTTATGGTCGTCTGCTACACCTTCATCAGCAGGAAAGTGTTTGAATCGTACCATGCGTCACAAAGCAGCAGTGACACAGCCAGCAAGCAGACCACGTCTAAGGTATAGTGCACTTTCTGTTAACTTCAAACTGCAAGAGAAATGAGTTCCAACTAAAGTGTTATGTTCTCAAAAGTGTGCCTCCGGGAACCGGAGACATGAGCTGCATACAAAGTCACTGTACTAGATTCAACATTTGGTTTAAAACTTATTTGCATCCAGAAAAAAATAAACTATACAACTATAAATGAGCTCATATCAAACTTGATGCCTGCCGGAGGTCTCTAAAAAGTCGGCAAGGGGGCAACAAAAGGCTGAAAAATCAAGATTCAGCTGGGAGAACGTCTAGCAACTAATTAAGTTAATTGACATTATATACACATATATATATGTGAGAATTAGGCTATCTGGAGGCATTAACAAAAAAACCAAAAATAGTGTAATGTTCTGTAACCTCTTATTTTAGCATCCAATATAGGTATATATAGGATATATTTTAAAATTCTTTTAAAGTGAGTTAGTAACAGGATGGTAATGGAATTATTTGTTATGTTGCCTATTGGTAAGTCATGAAATGACCAATAAGTTACGTTGCTGTTACATCTGTCCTTTATTATGGTATATAGTAGACTTGGTACATTTGAGACATGTACAGTTGAAACACCTTAAATAACTTGTGCACAATAACCTCCAGCCGTGATTTTTGCACCGTGTATGTGTATTATCTCTTTGATTGTGGAAAAAGTGAAAGGTGTGCATTCCTCTCAAAATAGTGATTTTTTGCAAGGTAAGCTTTTCATTTTACCATGTCCCATCCACAATTAATAACTTATGATCCTTTTATGATTGTTAAAATTTACATATATCATTGCTAACATTACTCTGTGCTCTATAAATAGACATTTTTTATGACTTCGTGCCAAGCATAATCTTGAGAAACCAGTGGGGTATGGCTGAGACAGTTTATCAACTGATTGGTGTCCTATTTCTTCACATACTGTTTAATTGTACAGTGTTATGAAAATAGGATATAATGTGTATAATATAATTGCCACCTTAACGTGGTGGAGGGATTTAAGTGCCTGAATGACCCTAGGAGCTAGGTTGTCCGGGGCTATATGCTCCTGGTAGGGTCTCCCAAGGCAAACAGGTCCTAGGTGACAAGCCAGACAAAGAGCGGTCCAACTTACCCCTTATGGAAAACAATAATGGTGTCGCGACGTCGCCCGGTATGGCGCAGCCGGGCCCCGCCATGGAGCAAGGCCGGCATGCGAGCCGGCCAGGTTCAGCCCGAAACAGTGGCGTGGGGCCATCCTCCCGTGGGCCCACCACCTGCAGGAGGGACCGTAGGGGGCCGATGCCTTATGGTTTGGGCGACAGTCGAAGGCGGGGACCTCTGCAACTCAACCCCTGGGCACCGAATCTAGTTTTAGAGACATGGAACGTCACCTCTCTGGTGGGGAAGGAGCCTGAATTGTTGCGGGAGGTAGAGAGATACCGACTAGAGATAGTCTGGCTCACCTCCATGCGCAGCTTGGGCTCCTCGAAAGGGGCTCCCATCTCCTCGAAAGGGGCTTGACTCTTCACTACTCTGGTGTTGCCTGCAGTGAGAGGCGGCGGGCAGGTGTGGGCTTGCTCATAACCCCACAGCTTAGCTGCCATGTGTTGGAGTTTAACCTGGTGGATGAGAGGGTCGCCTCCCTGCGACTTCGGGTTGGGGGGAGGACTCTCACTGTCATTTGTGCCTACGGGCTGAATGGCAGTGTAGAGTACCCGGCCTTCTTGGAGTCCTTGGGAGGGGTGCTGGAAAGTGCTCCAACCGGGGACTCTATCGTCCTGCTGGGGGACTTCAACGCTCACGTTGGTGATGCTAGTGACACCTGGAGGGGTGTGATTGGGAGGAACGGCCCCCCGATCTAAACCAGAGTGGTGTTCTGTTGTTGGAATTCTGTGCTAGTCACGGTCTGTCCATAACGAAAACCATGTTCAAGCATAATGGTGTCCACCAGTACACCACCAGTACAGGACACCCTAGGGCGGAGGTCGATGATCGACTTTGTGGTTGTATCATCTGATCTCCGACGGCATGTCTTGGACACTCGGGTGAAGAGAGGGGCGGAGCTGTCAACTGATCACCACCTGGTGGTGAGTTGGATCCGTTGGCGGAGGAGGAGGCCAGACAGACTTGGCAGGCCCAAACGTACCGTGAGGGTCTGTTGGGAACGTTTGGCAGAGACCCCTGTCAGGGAGATCTTCAACTCCCGCCTCCGGCAGAACTTTGACCGGATCCCGAGGGAGGCTGGAGACATTGAGTCCGAGTGGACTATGTTCTCTACCTCTTTGGTCAACGCAGCCGTCTGGAGCTGTGGCCATAAAGTCTTCGGTGCATGTCGTGGCGGCAACCCTACTGATATTACACTGGCTCTCCGTGGCTGATATTACACTGATACGTTGTCTCTCGTTACACAACATCGTCCTGATCACAGATGCACCAGCGGTACACACACCAATGATCTGTCTACTCTTCAACTCTGATATGTCTCTCATCATCTTATATACAGCTGTGCTATCGCTCTGCTAATTCAACCTTCACACTACGCCGAAAATAAAGCCATGAAACCTCAAACACTATATTGGCCAGTGTTTCAGTTTCATTGTCCTACCCCTGTATATGTATACAGTATATATATATATATATATATATATATATATATATATATATATATATGTGTAGTGGCATTATAGGCCCATTGTTGAGGCCCATTTAGTAAAACCATTCACTTACGTACAATCATAGCCTAAAGTTTTGGCACCCCTGACATTTTTACAAGTATTTCTCACAGATAAGTATAGCATTAACACATTTTGCTATACACATGTTTATCCCCTTTGTGTGTATTGGAACAAAACAAAAAAAATGGAGGGAAAAGAGCTAATTTGACAATATGTCACACAAAACTCCAAAAATGGGCTGGACAAAATTATTGGCACCCTATGAAAAAATAACTGAAATCAGTCGCTTTAAACCAAGTCTTTTACATGTTTTAAACACTCTTTGATATTGAATTGCAAACCTCTAAGCACGGTTTTCTACATTACATAAACATCATTGAAACTAACAGCTTTTTTGTGTAATTTGGGAAATGCTGCCATTTTAAGCCTATATAAGAGCCCTTTATTCCTAACCTTGTTAAATTTATGTATATTAGGGCTTTTTTCAAACAAATGAAAACAGTATCGACAAAAACAATCTTTCCACTGCAGAAGAAAGAGAAGCAGAAGGAATGCATTAGAAGCATTTATACAGACAGTTTTATGAAGCTGTAGCATGAATGCATTTACATCTGAAAATTTCATTACACAACTACTGTTTTTAGTGTTAGTGTTTTAAATCAAGTGATACAGTTCATTGAGACTTGGACTCATTCAAATGCCTGTCGTTATAAATGGGTGATTGAATCAATCTGTCTATGCCAGAAACTAGTCTTTTCTTGAGCATCATGATCTGTGTATTAGACTTGAAATCTAAAGTTGGTTTCATGGCTATTTATGCATTACTGAATCAAGTCATTGCCTAAATGCTGAACAGTGTTTCTGTCAACAGAAGTGAAAAGCAGAAGTTAGAGTGAAAACCGTACTTGGACAATTTTTAAAAAAAATTTCTTTTTATAATAGTTTACTTTACACCGAAGTCTGAGAGCAGACCCATGAGTGTTCAGATCAGAGGCAAAGTTATTCATGTCTAAATTATGACCAAGAAAAAAAAAACATACTAAAACTGTGTATGTAAGGAATATATCCCGTATGTGCATGTGATGAGCTCTCAGTTCATTCATCACCTGGAGCACAAACTCATTTTTTAGAATTGAGATGTGTGCATCCTCTGAAAGCTGAAAAAAGCATCTTTCCATCGATGTCTGGTTTG